>NW_028254363.1:0-14698 GCF_964263255.1 Lissotriton vulgaris | reverse complement strand
CCTCTGGTAATTGTTTATGTACCGGAAGGGTAAACAGTCATAATATCGATTCCAAAATATAGAATGGACATAATATCGAAGTAAAAATATAGAATGGACAAAATATCGAATGGACACAATATAGTGGTTAAAAATATCGAATTTAAGGTAAGTAATATCGATTTTCAAAATATAGAAGTCAAAATATCGAAATATACAATATAGGCATTCAATATATCGATTTTTTAATAATATCAATTTTTTTAAAGTGTTTTGTATGTTAGTATATGTGTGAAAAGTGTATATTAATTTTTGTAATGTATGTTTAATGTATTTTAAGTAATGAATTTTATGTTATTTAATTTTTGCGTAATTTAATTCTGTAGCGGGTTTTGGGTTTATAGGGGAATAGGGTGGGAAGTAATTTAATTGTAATTAATTAAATATTTTTATTTATTTATTGGTATTCATTTTGAATTTGTTATTTTTTAATTTGTAATTAATTTTTATTAATTGCCAATTCATTTGTATTAATTGATTAATTTTTAATTATGTTGATTTTTTAAATTTATTTTCTGTAGCGGGTTGTGGGTTTATAGGGGAATAGGGTGGGAAGTAATTTAATTGTAATTAAGTAAATATTTTTTTTCATTTATTGGTATTGTTTTCAGATTTATTGTTAATTAATTTTTAATTGGTAATTAATGTCTATTAATTGGCAATTAATTTTTATTAATTGGTAATCATTTTGTATTAATTAAATATGTGATAATTATGATAATTGTATTAATGTATTTTTTGTAGTGGGATGTGGGTTTATAGGGGAATAGGGTGGGAAGTAATGTAATTGTAATTAATTACATATTAAAAATACGTTTTGTGTATTGATAATTAATTTACTGTTAATTTTTAATTGGTATTACTTTTTATTGTTAATTAGTTTTTGTTATTGAAAATTAATTAGTTAAATAATTATGAATAGGTTATTCATTTTGAATAACTAATATGTAGTTGTATTTCTAATTAATTATTACATAATATTAAATTGGTTATTAATTTCAAATAATGTTTTATTGGTATTGATATTTAATTTATTTTTAATAATATATTAAATCATTACTTTCCCTACTGTTAAACTCACTGGAGTGGGAATAGTAATTTTCACCCTCCCGCTATCCAACGCTTTCCCTACTGTTGCACTCTCTGGAGTGGGAATAGTATTTTTTACCCCTACGCTATCCAAAGCTTTCCCTACTGTTGCACTATCTGGAGTGGGAATAGTAATTTTCACACTCCCGCTATCCAACGCTTTCCCTACTGTTGCACTCTCTGGAGTGGGAATAGTATTTTTTACCCCTACGCTATCCAACGCTTTCCCTACTGTTGCACTCTCTGGAGTGGGAATAGTAATTTTTACCCCTGCGCTATCCAATGCTTTCCCTACTGTTGCACTCTCTGGAGTGGGAATAGTAATTCTTACCCCTACGCTATCCAACGCTTTCCCTACTGTTGCACGCTCTGGAGTTGGAATAGTAATTTTTACCCTCCCGCTATCCAACGCTTTCCCTACTGTTGCACTCTCTGGAGTGGGAATAGTAATTTTTACCGTTATGTTATCCAACGCTTTTCCTACTGTTGCTCTCTCTGGAGTGGGAATAGTAATTTTTACCCCTACACTATCCAACACTTTCCCTACTGTTGCACTCTCTGGAGTGGGAATAGTACCCTACGCTATCCAACGCTTTCCCTACTGTTGCACTCACTGGAGTGGTAATATTAAATGTTACCCTCCTGCTATCCCACGGTAAAATATTGTACATTTTTTATTAATAACTTAAATTAATTATATCTTAATTTTAAGGTTATTTGAGGATTTTTAAGTATGTTTTAGTTAATTATATTTATTATTTCATTAATTTTAAATTACTTTTAAGACATTTAAAAAAATTCGATATTTTGACTGACTATATTTTTTACAGACTATATTTTGGATTCGATATTTTTGTACTTACCTGTTTGTAAATAGGAATTTGATATTTTGGCATTCTATATTTTGGTGACTATATTTTGGTAACTCTATATTTTGTCATTCTATATTATGTCAGTGATCCCAGGGAACATTTCCTGCACATAAACAATCTCCCCATGACGCAGGCATCCTTGCCACATGCTGCAAGGGTAGCACAAACACCTGTGGCAGTGACAGCGCAGGCAGAATCCCCAGCTTCCAATTTGCAAGTTTGTCGAACTGCGTTTCAAACCATAGCCCTTGTTCACTGGCTTGCAAATAGTAGACAGAGGCAGAATTGCGTCTACAGAACACCCCTATTGAATTACTCAGTCCAGCAGGCATCAGCAGGCATGGCATTATAGATCTTGCAGTCCGTGTGTCTGCTGAAACTGAAAGTTCCATCTAAACCCCAGTGGGTGTTGCTGCCTCCATTGTCAAATCAATGTCCCAGTGGATTTGTGCTTAAAATCTTAAACCCCAGTGGGTAGGAGGTGGAGGAAAAAAAGCTGTCTGTTCACCAATAATATCCAAAGGCGAGGCCCCCTCCACTCCTGAAAGTGAACGCAGCTGTGAGCACACGGACCCGCTTACTAAGCGGCGGGACATCTTTGTAGCCGGACTAGCCGCTACACAACAAAAACAAAGGGTGTCCCCAATAAAAATTTCACACCTGGGGGGGGGGGTGTAGCACAAACATCTGTGGCAGTGGCAGCGCAAGCAGAATCCCCAACCTCCAAATTGCAAGTTTGACAATACATGTTTCAAGTTGTAGCCCTTGTTCACTGGCTTGCAAATAGTAGACAGAGGCAGCATTACATTTACAGATCACCTTTAATGAATTACTCAGTTGTGCCCCAATGGGCGTCAGCACACAGGCATAGCATTATGGATCTTGCAGTCCGTGTTCCTGCTGAAACTGAAAGTTCCATCTAAACCCCAGTGGGTGTTGCTGCCTCCGTTGTCAAATCAATTTCCCAGTGGATTTGTGCTTAAAATCTTAACCCCAGTGGGTAGAAGTTGGAGGAAAAAATGCTGTCTGCTCACCAATAATATACAAAGGCGAGGCCCCCTCCACTCCTGAAAGTGCACGCAGTTGTGAGCACACGGATCCGCTTATTAAGCGGCGGGACATCTTTGCGGCTGAACCAGCCGCTACACAACACAAACAAAGGGTGTCCCCAAAAAAATGTCACACCTGGAAGGGGGGGGGGGTTGTAGCACAAACACCTGTGGCAGTGGCAACGCAGGCAGAATCCCCAGCCTCCAAATTGCAAGTTTGTCCAAACACGTTTCAAGCCATAGCCCTTGTTCACTGCCTTGCAAATAGTAGACTGAGGCAGCATTACGTTTACAGAACAACTTTATTGAATTATTCAGTCCCACCCCAATGGGCGCCAGCAGGCATGGCATTATGGATCTTGCAGTCTGTGTGCCTGCTGAAACTGAAAGTTCCATCTAAGCCCCAGTGGGTGTTGCTGCCTCTGTTGTTAAATCAAGGTCCCAGTGGATTTGTGCTTAAAATCATAACCCCCAGTTGGTAGAAGTTGGAGGAAAAAATGCTGTCTGCTCACCAATAATATCCAAAGGTGAGGCCCCCCTCCACTCCTGAAAGTGCACGCGGTTGCGAGGACACAAATCCGCTTATTAAGTGGTGGGACATTTTTGCGACCGGACCAGCTGCTATACAACAAAAACAAAGGGTGTTCCCAATAAAGATGTCACACCTGGGGGGGTTTGTAGCACAAACACCTGTGGCAGTGGCAGCGCAAGCGGATTCCCCAGTCTCCAAATTGCAAGTTTGTCCAAACGCGTTTCAAGCCATAGCCCTTATTCACTGGCTTGCAAATAGTAGACTGAGGCAGCATTGCGTGTACAGAACACCTTTATTGAATTACTCAGTCCTGCCCCAATTGGCGTCAGCAGGCATGGCATTATGGATCTTGCAGTCTGTGTGCCTGCTGAAACTGAAAGTTCCATCTAAACCCCAGTTGGTGTTGCTGCCTCTGTTGTCATATCAATGTCCCAGTGGATTTGTGCTTAAAATCTTAACCCCGGTGGGTAGAAGTTGGAGGAAAAAATGCTGTCTGCTCACCAATAATATCCAAAGGCCAGCCCCCCTCCACTCTTGAAAGTGCACACGGTTGCAAGCACACAGATTCGCTTGTTACCTGAAAGAGACGTCCCTCTTTTCCGGCTGGCCTGGCCACTACCTGATGTTCCAAAATGTCGCCCTTGCCTAAATAATTTTTCTGGGTTTACTGTATTAGAGCCCAACTTTGCAGCTGAGAATACTTAAACCTTGGCAGGGCCTCGCCAACTCTTTCTCTAAGTTGCACCATGAAATTAGCGTACCCTCATGGGCAAGGTCCCCCAAACCATCAAACCAGCTTCTCTAAGAGGTAATGCCAGCCTATTCCTTAGACACTCCAATGTGCCGGGAGAGTCCCACAGGGGAGATAAGCTTGAGAAATAGTTGAGGCCAACAAGGCGCTTAAGACTGGCCCATGTTCTGGCCATTGCCTGGAGAACTTTTAACTTAATCTTTTTAAAACATTTTGCTTCCCCGAATTCGAACAAAAAACCATCCTCAGGCAGGCTGGCACCCCTTAAAATAGCCAGTAACATGTCTCGAGCCCCAGTTCTTACTGACATTTTTAACAGCATCCGGGAATGTGAAAGCTGAAAAGCCCATGCATAATATTATAGGTCGGGTAAGGCAAGACCACCTTTCTCTCTCCTACGCCTCAACTTCTTACACGCTATTCTGGTAGATCTATATACCCAGACAAAAGAATTAATGACCTGCTGAAGTTTATCAATAGCTGGTTTATCAAAATGGATGGGAATAGAGTTAAAAAGAAAGGTTATCGTAGGGAGAACCACCATCTTAACCAGATTCACCCTACTGAGAAAGGTTAAAGGAAGATGGGCCGATAATTTCATCTGTTTCTGGCACTCCCTTGACACTAACGCTAAGTTGATCTCTGTGATCTTGGCTATAGACCGGGCTAGTCTAACCCCCAGATATCGCATGCTGGAACTGGCCCACATCATGACCTCGGTTTTCCCAGCGTTCACCTCATACACCAAGACCTGCCCGAAATACTGTGCCAATCAAATCACCGTGGGGAAAGTTGTTGCCAGATCTGTGGAGAAAACCAAGATGTCTGCATACAGGGCCACCTTCCGCTCCCACTCTCCATGTTTAAAAGGCATGACACTGAAGTCTTCCCTGAGCCACTGAGCAAAAGGCTGCCAGTTTTTGTAACTTTAAGCTCCCTTGAGCGGCGGCTGACGAGCCTGGGATCCCGCACCTACGCGCCGGAGTGGTACTATACCTGGCAGATATTGGCAGCCATCGGCGACCCCAGAACACTGCCTATCCCTGCTGACGAGGGTTGAAAACCCGAAACACGTGTCCAGGGATGGCGAAGACAGCGAAGATAGCAAGATCGAAAGATGATGCATCGCGAACACTCTACTACAATGACCAGAGTCCTTAGGGGCAACTTCCGCCGGTGTGTGAGTAGTGTGCGACCCCACCCCCTTTTTGTAACTTTAAGCTCCCTTGAGCAGCGGCTGACGAGCCTGGGATCCCGCACCTACGCGCCGGAGTGGTACTATACCTGGCAGATATTGGCAGCCATCGGCGACCCCAGAACACTGCCTATCCCTGCTGACGAGGGTTGAAAACCCGAAACACGTGTCCAGGGATGGCGAAGACAGCGAAGATAGCAAGATCGAAAGATGATGCATCGCGAACACTCTACTACAATGACCAGAGTCTTTAGGGGCAACTTCCGCCGGTGTGTGAGTAGTGTGCGACCCCACCCCCTTTTTGTAACTTTAAGCTCCCTTGAGCAGCGGCTGACGAGCCTGGGATCCCGCACCTACGCGCCGGAGTGGTACTATACCTGGCAGATATTGGCAGCCATCGGCGACCCCAGAACACTGCCTATCCCTGCTGACGAGGGTTGAAAACCCGAAACACGTGTCCAGGGATGGCGAAGACAGCGAAGATAGCAAGATCGAAAGATGATGCATTGCGAACACTCTACTACAATGACCAGAGTCCCTAGGGGCAACTTCCGCCGGTGTGTGAGTAGTGTGCGACCCCACCCCCTTTTTGTAACTTTAAGCTCCCTTGAGCAGCGGCTGACGAGCCTGGGATCCCGCACCTACGCGCCGGAGTGGTACTATACCTGGCAGATATTGGCAGCCATCGGCGACCCCAGAACACTGCCTATCCCTGCTGACGAGGGTTGAAAACCCGAAACACGTGTCCAGGGATGGCGAAGACAGTGAAGATAGCAAGATCGAAAGATGATGCATCGCGAACACTCTACTACAATGACCAGAGTCCTTAGGGGCAACTTCCGCCGGTGTGTGAGTAGTGTGCGACCCCACCCCCTTTTTGTAACTTTAAGCTCCCTTGAGCAGCGGCTGACGAGCCTGGGATCCCGCACCTACGCGCCGGAGTGGTACTATACCTGGCAGATATTGGCAGCCATCGGCGACCCCAGAACACTGCCTATCCCTGCTGACGAGGGTTGAAAACCCGAAACACGTGTCCAGGGATGGCGAAGACAGCGAAGATAGCAAGATCGAAAGATGATGCATCGCGAACACTCTACTACAATGACCAGAGTCCTTAGGGGCAACTTCCGCCGGTGTGTGAGTAGTGTGCGACCCCACCCCCTTTTTGTATCTTTGGCAAAGTGATTCTGCAATGATTCTAAATTTCGTGTTGAACCATGTTTCTCTAAATAATCTAATCATGGAATCTCTACCTAAATGTCCTGGACCATGGTACATCTGTGCCATATCAGCAATCATGCAGTCTGGCATTACAGGCCTTCCATCTTTGTGAACCCAAATTCCATCTTCCTCTCTTTGTCTACACTCATTTTTTAACCATGTGTTTTTCTCTTCCTCACTTGCCTCATCTTGTAGGTCCTTCACTTCCTGCCATGTTTCAACTACAGAAATTAGCATGAGAGAATTCATTGTGTGACTTTCGTCTTTTTCCCGATTGATTGAATAATTGTTTTTGGCGCAGTACTTCGCAATCTCATCTGCGTACGCGTTTCCTTTGGTGATGTAATCATCACCTTTCTTATGAGCTGCACATTTGACTACAGCAATTTGTTCTGGTAACTGAATGCCATCAATCAATCTCTTGATCAATTTTGCATTTCTGATTGGAGTTCCTGCAGAGGTTTAATAACCTCTCTGGGACCACAGTTGTCCATAATCATGAACAACACCATAACCATATTGACTATCAGTCACTATGGTTACTCTTTTGCCAGCTGCTTTTTCACATGCTCGGATTAAACCAATTAGCTCTGCAATTTGAGCAGAACGAATTCCATCTAAAGGTGAACCTTCAACAACATCTGAAACTGTGCAAATTGAATATGCTGCCCTCAGAATCCCTTCATCATTCCTCAAACAAGATCCATCTACAAAATAGACTATGTCTGATTCAGGTAATGGAACATCTTTTATGTCCTGTCTTGGTTTTGTGCAGTAATCTACAACATCCAGGCATTCATGATCAATGTCATTTTCATTACTTACCTCAGTAATTACTCCATCTGGTATTAGTGTGGAAGGGTTTAAATTCATGCACCTAACAATTGACACATTGTCTGATCCCAGAATTGTTTTTTCATATTTTGTCAGTCTGCTACTTGTTAAGTGTTGAGTCCTACTTCTGGTAAGAAGAATTTCAACTGAATGAGGTACGTATACTTTTACAGGAAATCCCATAATGATACCCTCACTTTGTTCAAGATTTACACTTGTTGCGGCCACTGCTTTTAGGCAACCTGGCAAAGCTTTTGCAACAGGATCCAAAACAGCTGAGAAATATGCAATTGGTTTTCTCAACTTACCATGTCTCTGAATCAACACAGACAATGCACAACCTTCTCTTTCACTGCAATAAAGTTCAAATTATTTTTCATAGTCTGGCATACCCAGGGCAGGAGCCTCACATAAGCTCTTCTTTAACTGCTCAAAAGCTTCCAGTTCAATTTTTGACAGGGTAATTGGATCTTTTACGTCTGCTTTTGTTAATCTTTGAAGTGGTTTTGCAATTACTGAAAATCCACTGGTCCATTGTCGACAGTAACCAACCATTCCCAGAAACATGAGAATGTTTCTGGGAATGGTTGGTTACTGTCGACAATGGATCAGTGGATTTTCAGTCTTTGTGTTTGTGGATTTTCGGTCTTTGTGTTGTCGGTGGTTGAATTGCTCGAATCATTTTAATTCTTTCAACTGTCACTTTTCTCGTTCCCTTTGCAATTATATGACCAAGATATTTCACTTCTTGTTTACAAAACTGCAATTTTGCAGGTGACACTTTATGTCCCTCATCTGCCAATCGATTTAACAGGGTAATGGTATCAGTAACACAATTCTCTCGTGTTTTGGCTGCCACAAGCAAATCATCAATGTACTGTACCAATGTGGAATTACCAGGCAATACCAAATCTTCTAGGGATTTCTTTAACAATTGATTAAAGATAGATGGACTCTCAGTATACCCTTGAGGGATACGACACCATGCTAGGATCCTATTTTGGAACCTGAAAGCAAACATTTGCTGTCTTTCTGGATGTAATGGAACTGTAAGGAAAGCGTTACACAGGTCAATGACCGTGTACCATTCTGCATCATGTGGAATCTGGTAAAGAATTACTGCAGGATTTGGAACAATTGGACAACATGGAACAACAATCTGGTTAATTTTTCTCAGGTCCTGAACAATTCTGTATGTTCCGTTTGGCTTTTTAATACCGATAATCGGTGAGTTACATGGGCTGCTTTCAATCTCCTTTAACACACCTTGACTTATGAATTCACAGGAATGACACCCTCAATTGTCTCTGCTTTCATTTTGTATTGAGGAACATTCGGAAAATCAATTCCCTGCTTAACAGTGATTTTTACTGGATCAATATTTTTCATGAGACCCATATCATTTCCTGTTAGATCCCATATTGCTGGATTAACTGGCTTTTTTAGCTCTTCTGGCAAATCATTTTTATCAAATACAGGAAATAGTGATATTTTCTCCTCATCAACCATTAGCATAGTCAATTTATAAAGGCCATCTTCTTCTGCAGTTTGCATTTCAATGCCATCTGGTGAACAATATATTCTGCAATTCATTTTGCACAATATATCACGACCCAACAGATTCACAGGACTGCTGTCACAAACTAGAAATCTGTGCTTATCTTTGTAGTTCCCTATTTCCACTTTTACTGGTTCTGTTAAACTTGTTTTAATTTGCTGATTAGCCACACCTACAACTTGGATGGACTCCCCAGAGAGAGGAAGATTTTCTATTTCTGCTGATCTAACAGTAGAACGGGTAGCACCTGTATCCACAAAGAAGGTAACATCTACATCATTTACTTTACCATTCACAAATGGACCAGACTGATCTACCTCAAGAGTGGGTCCAGGCACACACTCTTCTTCCTCTCTCAGGCACCGTCATGAGTAATCTTCTGAGGAATCACTCTCCTCTTTATCTTTTAACCAAAATTGAGAAGCATTTGACATGTTAATTTTTGACACATTGTTTACCAAATTACCTCCACAGAAACCTGTTTCGGAAGAAAATCTCTGTGTGTTAGCACTACCAGGGAATGGTGCTTGAGGTACCTGACTCTGCTGAATTTGACTTTGCTGTACCTGGTTCTGCTGAAACTGGCTTTGCTGTATCTGGCTCTGCTGATTCGCTATCTGTCGTCGCTGCTGACTTAATTCATTTAATTGTTGCTGTAGCTGTTGCTGTTGCTGCGGATTTACCTCACACTGCACCTGTGGGTTCAACGAATTGTTTTTAAAATTTCTGGGCGGGTTTTTACACTCGCGTTTCCAGTGTCCAATTTCGCTGCAATTAAAACATGGGAGCTTTTGTTTTAGCTCTTCAACATTTACATTAAATTTTGGCTTATTATTATTAAAATTATTCTTGAACTTTCCCTGATTCTGCTGCTGCATAGAAGCTAACTGTTGTTGTTGCTGCTCTGCTACCTTTACCTGTGCCCACATTGCCTTCTCTTTAAGATTTTTCTGCTTCGCGTCTATCTCATCACTGCAATATTTTGCCTTTCTCAGGATGTCATCAACTGAAAGTGCTTGCCAACAAACAATTCCATTTCTAATCATGTAACCAATTTCAGGTCTCAGGCCATAAACAAATCTATATATAAAGTGGCTCATATCTTTTTCACTTAATTTTTCATAGCCACTGTACTGTTTAAAAACTAACAGTAATCTTTCATAAAATGAGTGAACTGATTCTTTTGGTTCCTGGTTTGTTCTGTCTATTTTAACCCAGTCCACTTCTTTCGGGGGAATTTTTCCTTTCAACCAGTAAATTACTTTATTATAAATGTCCATGACATCTTTTGCTGGGGCACCTGTAACCGGGTCTCGGGGAGGTTCTTCTTTTGGCCAATCTATAGAAATTTTGCATTCTGTCCAAAGATCTGATGGGACAACAATGTCAAAGAATCCATCCAGATCAATCTACAGAACTTTTGACACTTTTATAAATCTGTCTACTTGTCGGTACCACTCAACTGGCTTTTCTCTCAAACGTGGAAAATCATTAGTAAACAGGAGAATATCCTGTCTGGACCAAGGAACATGCACATACCCTCCTCCAGCTATTTCCCTAATTGGAAATTCTGTAGCTACATCATTTCTTAATCTTTTATCCTGTTCTTTTTTAGACCATTTCATTCTCCATTTACCTAATTCGCCTAATTTTCTGAGAAAACGTATTAATTTGTTTATATGTGTCAGTCTTCCAGCAGCATTTAGATTATCAATGTCTCTTTCAGAGAAATCCACTCTGTAATGTTTCTGCAAATGTTTCTGTTTACTCAAATCAATTTCTAAGTCAGCAGCCATTTCTTCCAGTTGTTCATACCTGTTTTTCGTCTTCCACTGAATACTTTTGCAGATAAACAGCAATTCATCATCCTGATACAATTTCAAATTGTCAGTACCAATTGTGCCAATGATTAATTCCTCCAGGTCAGCTTTTAATTTAGCTACATCAAGCTTTTTATAATCAGGAGCTTCAGGGCTCAATCCATTTTGTGATAATTCTATTCTGTTTAAACTTTTCTCTGACATGCCTGAATCTGAATCTGCCACTGATGGTGTTTGTGAACTTGACAAATTTCCATTTAATGTTAAATTTGGCATCATAGATTTTTCTCAATGAATCTCTGAAAGTTCCGAATAAAATCTCTCAGCAACGTTTTGAATTTCTGCATTTATTGGAACTGTCAAAGCTGTTTGTCTTTTGTCTCCTTGATCAAAAACCGGTACAACAGGACCAATAGTAACTGGTACTGTCACTGCTTCCATGCCTTTTGTCAATTGTTGAATTAAATCTTGCTTCGCTTTATTATAACTAGAAATTTCTGGATCAGCAGGTAATCTCTCTTGATTTCTCACAAAATTATTTTCTTGTGGGACTCTGCATTCTCCCCTGGGTGTACTACAATTATTTACTGATCCTACTCTTTCAGGTAATTTTAAAAATCTGGGAGAACCTTCTTCAGCTTCTCTAGGAGGTGCACTTGGAGAAGTTCCTGTAGAAACTCTCGGGGTAGATTGAGAACCTGCTTGATAAGGTGTCGGTTTGCGTTTAGTTGCATAAATGTCTTCTTAAACTGCATCATCTAATTCCTCAGCAATTCTCCTACCAGCTGTCTTTTGTTCCAAGTCTTCAGTAATCATTATTCTCACTAGATACAAACCATCGTACATATCTGCCTTTCTCCAGCGCCTCACTTTATCTTCATGTGTTTCTCTATTTAAAATATATTTTGAATTTGTAGGTGCCAGGCATTTGCCTTTCACGCTCGAGTTCCATCATCTCAACCTCCCATTCAACCAATGCCTCAAATTGTGTAGGTCTTGGCTATGGCACAAGATCCATCATTTTTTCTCTCAAATTTCTCAAAACCTTCATATTAAATGACCCATCCTCCGGCCATGCTAAAACACCATCTTTTTGTGTATAATGCATCCAATTATCAAACCAAATTACAGTATGATAGCCATATTCACCTTCCATATAGGCTGCGGGTGTTTTGTACTTATGAAGTAATTTACCACCACGCGTTTCAATGTTCTTGTCAGGTTTAAAATAATTTTTTATTTTCTGAAACCATGAAGGCTTCTTTTTCTCATTATTATTCCAATAACCCATGTTTTTAAGTCAAAATCGTTGTTCTGTAAGCTTCGAAAATGTTTCTCTGGTGTTCCGCTATTCCAACCAATCCGTGCGCGAAAGACACCAAGAAGCCAATCAGGTTAAGCCACGTCACTACCTTGCTCTTCCAATAGAAATACAGTATTCAGAACTGACCAATCCGGTACCAGCTCGTCACTGTCATGTGAGCCAATCAGTGCGCTTTCTGTGACGTATGTTAACCAATCACAGCGCGAACCGAAATGACGAATGCTACCGCTGCAGCTTCTCTGCGTGTTACTCCGTAATCTCACCCCTCCTTCACAAAACTTTTTCACGGCGCCATTTTAAGCAAACTTTCCAATGAAATTTTAATTAGTAACTACGAATAAACAAACCACTTGTCTGTTTCGCTAACAAAGTGATAGTTTTTACAGACATTCAGAACTCACTCTTCGCATAAAATAGACAACGCTATTTCTATACGATCATTTATTCACGCATACATACGAAAACCCTAATCATTTACACACGAGATCTTGGCAGGACTTGAACCAACCATAGAAAACGTCAAACGTTGATAAGAATAGACGACGCTATCTCACCCTTCTCTCAAGCTTGGATAAATCCTACTACTCTTTTCACAAACATTTTTAAAACGGGCAAGCATTTCCCTCTGCTTAATGCTACGATTTCATAGACAATCCTCACTATTACATTCAACCAATCAATCTAAGGTCCCTAAACTTGTGTTGTACGTCCACAACACGTGATATATTCTATACAACCATTTTGAAACAGAACAAATGCACTGTGTAACTCTTCTAGTCACACTACCCTTTGCCGGCAAATAACCAGGAATTCTTCACACTGCTGGAAAAAATCCTTGCGACTACATATAACAATCTGACAAAATCAAAAACTTAACATTTGTTAAACATTAATCCTATGACTATACCAACATATATGTAACATGCATGTCAAAAACAACATATAACCGTACGAATGCTACCAAAAACTGATCCAGCGCTCCTACTAAAATTCTGCATAAATGATGTCACCATCTACCACAAGACTTACCAATCAATACCAGGCCCATAGAAACAACAGAGCAGCTGAATCATGAGGTGAATGAATCTAATATGCTGTTTTAAACTTTCTACAATAAACAAGACCAGCTTGTCATTTTTAAAAGTTTATTTTAGAATTCTCATAAATGCATAAACTTTATTAGCTCTTTATTAATAACAAACATTTATTTAAATGTATTCAGTTTAATGCATTATTCATTGGCTCAAAATCTGGCAGTTCAACATTGCATGAAATAATGAAGTAAAGAAAACATTACCCTAAACCCTAAGTTAGCTTTCTGACCTGAAAAGGAAAAGAAATTCAATAAACAGTTGAATGCTTACAAATCCATGGGAAATCGGAGAGCACTTCGCCCTCAGGAAACAGTCAGCCCTGTTCCCTTCAAGAGGCCCAATTTTTATACCCTATTTGCTCGCTAATCTAACTAAATGTAATTCTTTGAGAAAGTTCAGCACTGTGATTGGTTGATGACTGTCAGACCACCAAATCAACCTTTTCCAGGGTATGAGCGTTACCATACTATTGTTAATTGACATAAAGTGACATCAACTTCCGAGCGTCTTTGCAACATTTTAAAAAGTTGCTTCTCTGACTTCCACCAAAGCTCGGCAAAATCATCCCTGTCATTTCCTCGGCCTTGTAAAAAGAACATCCAGAGCAGTTTATGAATAAGTCTTCACTGTCAGAGCCACAGTCTTTTCAAAGGTGAAGTGCAAAAACATAACTCTCCATGGAAAGTTTCCAAGATGACTGCACTTGGCTCCAACTCTGCTCACGTACAGGCCGACCAACTTTTCTTCAGAACCAGAACCAAAGCTAGGCCTCAAACCACACTCGGGCTAGTATTTAAACAAACACAAAAAGAGTGATTAATTCAGGTAAAACAAACCCTTCTGTTACCCACCCGACCATTGCTAATAATTAACCCACTAATAAAAGACATCTAGCAGAAGCAAACAAATAAAGCAGCACACAAAATATCTACCATTCTTCATATAGTCCAGCTTTAAATTTCTGAAAGAGTAAAAAGATGATTAAATGATACACAGACAAACAATCACAACTTAGGACCTACATGTAAGCACATATAATAAAGCACATGCCATGAATGATCAGCCGCATATTAATAGTGACAAAGACAAAAGGACAAACAGGACAAACAAAACAATATTAATCATGTGTTACAAAACAGAATCGCAAATGCAACAAGAGCACATGTTATTAGTTCCCGCGTGTTCATATGTGGTGCAAACTTAATCTAAATTGAATTAATATAACAAATCATGCAATAGCTTATTAATAGATTAGTTCATGTTACAGGGAAATAAATCCACGAGTCAGAATAAAATAGTTTCTGAAGCTCGCTTCATCAC
>NW_028254362.1:0-65898 GCF_964263255.1 Lissotriton vulgaris | reverse complement strand
CAATCCATACTAATATAATAAAGAGAGAGCCCAAACCTTTGAGGCGGGTAATCTCAGGAACCACAGCACCAATCACAACACCCAATACAGCGTTGGAAAGGGCAGTTGCAGCAGAAGGACATAGGCTATGCAGACGCCCACCATATACATTTAAAAGGTAAAAGAACCGTGCCAGCAAAGTAGTCCCTTGTGGGCGTGTCTGTGTTGTGCTGTGGGTTTGTGCTGGGGGTGTGACAAACGCTGGGGGCGTTTGGTACGTTCCGCCCTTCATGCCATGTCTCAGATCGTGTGCTAATCCCACCCTGCTCCCTTTAAATACCCCTGCACCCCATAATCATAACCCACCCTTACTCCTTAAAATACCCCAACACCCTTAAACACTAACCCATCTTAAACCTATACCCTGTACCCCAAAACCCAAACCTATCACTAAACCCTAAAAATACCCCTGTACCCCAAAACCCAAACCTAGCCCTGAACCCTATAAATACCACTGTACCTCAAAACCCAAACCTACCCCTGAACCCTAAAAACACCCCTGTACCCCTGTACCCCAAAACCCAAACCTAGCCCTGAACCCTAAAAATACCACTGTACCCCAAAACCCAAACCTACCCCTGAACCCTAAAATACCCCTGTACCCCAAAATCCAAACCTAGCCCTGAACCCTAAAAATACCCCTGTATCCCAAAACCCAAACCTAGCCATGAACCATAAAAATAACCCTGTACCCCAAAACCCAAACCTACCCCTGAACCCTAAAAATACCCCTATACTCCAAAACCCAAACCTAGCCATGAACCCTAAAAATACCCCTGTACCCCAAAACCCATACCTATCCCTAAACCCTAAAACTACCCCTGTACCCCATAACCCAAAACTATATCTGAACCCTTAAAATACCCAAACACCCCAAAACATATACCTCAGTACCCCAAAACATATACCCCTATACCCATACTTACCTTATCCAAACATTTAAAAAACCATGCTTTTACCATTCATGCATTTACAACGAATTTCGTTGTAAATGTATGCATGGTAAAAGCATATAAAATGTAATGCCATGCGTTATAATGGCATTGCGGAGTCATGGTACTTTCGTAATGAAAGTATGTGGAGTGATGGTATACGGAAAGAAAGTTGCGGAATAATGGGTTTTTACCCTCCCCCGGTAAGTACATTGGTGGCACGGCGGCCCACATCTCCAGCAACATACTCATATTTTTTCACCACCCATTTGAAAAATGCACAGGTCTCTCTCATTGATGGCCAGCACCGACATACACTTTTAGACACCTCCCGCCACAAGTTCTAGAATTGCGAACTTTAGAGCTGGGGAGCTACGTTCGAATCTCGGCATCAGCTCAACATCCTGTGATTCCAGGCAAAACGCTTTGTCTCCTCGTGCCTACCACAAATAAATGTGTTCTTCTGTAATGTAAATTGTGCTCATGCCATGTTGTCGACTTCACACTATATAATATTGCAAGGAAAAATAAAGTAGGGAAACTCGAGTTCACACACTACTGAACGCGCACTCTTAAGTGCATCAGCAGTGCACTGTGAATCGGAGCGTTTCACAGGCCTGTCACAGATAAGAAAAGCTATCTAAACGAAATCCTACAAAACAATATACTACTGGCCGGCAGCAATTCATACCCGGACAACGTCGGGACGGGCTGCTAGTACAGAATAAATGGGAAGGCAATGTCTTATTGGCGTATCTCCTGGAGTTCAAATGTTAGAAGGATGGCCCAGCCCAGCCTCCTTCGTGCTTCGCATGGGAGCAGCCCGGGCAAGTCTGTGCGCCGTCCACGCTGCGGGAGCCCCAAACTGTTTTTAAGCGGCTCCTGGCATGAACAACGTTGGCGGCCGCCGCCGCAGGGCGTGACGGTGGATGAAGTCCCCTGCTGGCTGCCTGTGACAGGCTCCCAAGTTGCGAGAGCCCAAGCTGTTTTTAAGCGCCTCCTGGTGCAAGAAATGTTGGAGACGGCCGCCGATGGGCGTGACGCGGGATGAAGTCCCCTGCTGGCTAACTGTGATGGGCTCCTGTGCTGCGGGAGTCCCGAACTGTTTTTAAGCGCCTCCTGGTGCGAACCATGTCGGCGGCAGCAGCTGCAGGGCGTGACGGGGGATGAAGTCCCCTGCTGGCTGGCTGTGATGGGCTTCTGTGCTGTGGGAGCCCAGAGCTGTTTATGAGCACCTCCTGGCACGAACAACGTTGGCGGCCGCCGCCGCAAGGCGTGACGGGGGATGAAGTCTCCTGTTGGCTGGCTGTGATGGAGCTGTTTTTGAGCGACTCCTGGTACATACAATTTTGGCTGCGACCGCTGCAGGGCATGACGGGGAATGAAGTCCCATGTTGGCTGGCTGTGACAGACTTCACTAGTATAATAACTAAGTTTAATTTTAAGAAATGAAGGTCAAAATATGTCAAACTATACTTTAAATTATATTAGCATTAGAATATACATATAAACTGTAATAATTACTGACAGTTAAAAAAATAAATAATTTTTTTATGTCAAATGTTTTTTGATTTTGAAATTATGAAATGACATTTTAAAAAATCACATTTCGAGGGCATGGCCAAGATGGCGACCTAGACGGTGTCAATGCTCACAGGCTCCCCGCGCCAAATCCCCTTAAAACCTAAAATACAGCTTCACTTCCCCTCTGGGTATGCTGTACGGGTGGCAGACGAGCTTGTGACTCACCGGGGTCCTCAGGGGAGCTGTGCCGGAGTTGCGGGGGTAGCGGAGGAGCGAAGCTGCATGCGGCGGCCGTTGGCCATGTAATGGCGGCCCAGAGGCGTGCATCGAACCAGGAGTGAGAGGCGAGCAATTGGAGGCCCATCAGAGGTCCCGAGGTCTGCGGTCTCCGCAGTACAGGGTTGCCGCTCCTCCTGCTCGGACTAGTGGAGTGGTCCTCCTCAGACGGCGGAGGGTGAGGCGAGCTGGGCCACAAGAACGGGGAGCGGAGGCACCCGGGAGGCGGAGCCAGTCCGGCGGCACCGTAGCAGAGTCCGGGGATTGAGGCCTGGTGGACTTGAGTGCGGCGGAGGGCTGCGGGGTCTGCTCAGCACTCCCCCTTGGGCTGTTGTTGGAGAGGTCTGGCCCTCGATTCGCCCAAGGATTCAGGCAGCGGCTGGTGGGGATCGGACACAAGGCCCACGGATGCCTCGGCGCCATTTTGGGAGACAGCTCCAGGGCCTGTCTGCAGCATAGCGCCCCTCCCGGGAGACGGTAAGGGAGGTGGGAGCGCTCGTGCCTCACTGGGATGGAGGAGAGTGATAGCGATTGGACTCCCACACACACCAATGCACCGGCCATCGACTCACCTGAGGATCAAGGCAGCGGTTGGATGGAATCGGGCTCCATGCCCACAGATGCCTCGGCGGCGCCATTTTGGGAGACTGCTCCAGGGTCTGTCTGCAGCATAGCGCCCCTCCCGGGAGAAGGTAAGGGAGGTGGGAGCGCTCGTGCCTCGCTGGGGTGGAGGAGACTGATAACGAGTGGGCCCCCACACATACAATCGCACTGGCAGCGCCACCTAAGGTGACCTGGCGGTTAGGAGGGGACAGCAGCGTCCTCCCGCACGAATAAGGCTAGCGTGGTCCCCGAACGCCTGCGGAGAAGGGCAGCAGGAGCGGCAACAGGCCCCCCCTGGGAGACGAGGGGGGGACGAAGGAGAACAGTGATGGCACCGGGCCTAGTGGCTGGGAGCGGCCCACGTGGGGGCCTGTACACTCAAAGGATCAGCAGGGCAGGTGACTTCTGAACTCTGGGCCTGATTGATTTGTTGGACTGAGCACCTGTGGCTGTTCCATTGTGCTTTATTCAGTGTAGGAGTACTCTGCTTTATTCAGAGTAGGAGTACTCTGCTTTATTCAGAGTGTAGGAGTACTCTGCTTTATTCAGAGACTCTGTCCATCACCACCCCCTTTTCTGAATCGTTTTGTCCACCATAAGCGTGGAAGGGTATACTCAGACATGAGTCCCTTGCTCCCTGTACCATCAGGATTGAAGCAAGCCGGGCCGAAGACGGCTGTAATGCCAGAAACCGGTCCCCGGAAGCTTGTTTCCTTTCCAGTAAAAGAATTGCTTGGTAGTTTGGTCTGCCCTGTTCCCATGATGCACTGGGCCAGGGACAGACTAATTTGCATGTATCCAGGTTCTGAGCTGGGATGGTGCAGTGAGCTAAAAAACGGTGATGGATCAAGCCCTGATCTGTTGACTGGGTAGGAGTACTCTGCTTTATTCAGAGACTCTGTCCATCACCACCCCCTTTTCTGAATCGTTTTGTCCACCATAAGCGTGGAAGGGTATACTCAGACATGAGTCCCTTGCTCACTGTACCATCAGGATTCAAGCAAGCCGGGCCGAAGACGGCTGTAATGCCAGAAACCGGTCCCCGGAAGCTTGTTTCCTTTCCAGTAAAAGAATTGGCTTGGTAGTTTGGTCTGCCCTGTTCCCATGATGCACTGGGCCAGGGACAGACTAATTTGCATGTAGCCAGGTTCTGAGCTGGGATGGTGCAGTGAGCTAAAAAACGGTGATGGATCAAGCCCTGATCTGTTGACTGGGTAGGAGTACTCTGCTTTATTCAGAGACTCTGTCCATCACCACCCCCTTTTCTGAATCCATTGTAGGGACAGCGGTGGAGCTGCAATAACCCCCGACGGACTACAACACTGGCGCAGATTAGCTGGGGGCCCCCCGGATAAGCTATAGGTAGGGACTCGGATAGCGGCCTCACCCACGGAAGAAGCTGTTCCGCCTCAGCGGGGAGCGGGGGAGTTGGTGCGGTCCGCTAGCGAAGGAGGCGGCGGAGCACGGCGAGCCGTTTGTGGCCCCCGCGGGACGACACAGCGGCAGGGCTTGCCCCGAGGTTGGCCCGAGTAGAGGCGGACAGCGGCGCATGGCCGGGTCAAGAAAGAAAGGGGAGCGCACGCTCACCGAAATGTTGGGCAAAGGCCAGCCCAGAGGGGACAAAGGGACTACTTCTCCGGTGACGGCACAGACTCATGAAGCATTGGGGGACGGCGCAGTCCAGATTACAAAATCTTTTCTGGAGACTTTGTTCAATTCCTTGCGGGAAGATTTCCGGACACTAAAACAAGAGATAGCTGGGGAGGTGCGAGAGCTGCGCCGTGATGTTGACGGCCTGGGGAGAGAGTGGCGGCCGTAGAGGAAGCGGATCACACCCGGTCGAGGAAGTGGAGCAACTGCAGCAGGAAATCATTAAGCTAAGGGATCAGCAAGTCGACTTACAAGCCCACGCAGAAGACCTAGAAAACAGATCCAGCCGAAAAAACATTCGGGCCCGCGGCGTGCCACTCCAGGATGAAGGAACAGATATCAAGGGCTACTTATAGGGCTTATTCCGGGACATCATAGGAGAAACGGGTGAATTTGACATCAGGATTGACAGAGCACATAGGGTAGGCCTGGCACGGAGTGCGCCGGCACCTCCCCCAGATATCCTAGCCTTTCTCCCGGACTTCCCATCAAAAGAGCGGATCCTGAGGGAGGCACGGCGGAAACAGACCATCCACTACCTGGGAAAGCCGGTGGCTTTATTTCAAGATTTATCAGCTATCACCTCTCAGAAACGAAAAGCGTTTAAAGTGGCTACGGACTTCCTACGCAGCAAGGGGGTCCCCTATACCTGGGGACACCCCTTTCGACTCATCTTCAAATGGAACGGTACCCTTCAGCAATTGCGCTCGCTACAGAACACCTGCGCATTGCTGGGAATTGCACAGGAAGAGGAGCCTCCCTCACCGGGGCCGTCCCAGCAGCCCGTCCGAGGGGGCTGGCAGCAGGTTAGGCGCAGGAGTTCCCCAAACAAAAATTTGAAGCCCAGCTCAGATGCTATTACTCAAGAGAGGGCCCTTGCTATTCAGGAGGTAGCCAAGGACACATTGCCACCAGAGAATGAAGCTTGAAGAAAGGGGGGTTCTTTCGCATTCTTATGTAGTTGGTTCCGGGGGGAGGCGGGTGGGGGACGTAGAGGTCGCCATAACAGCCTGTTCCACTGCTAATCTTCACTGTGGGCCTGCAACACGGACAATCAGGCCTGGGACTATGTCTACTGGTTTGGGGGTTGGGGGTTCCCAGTTGGGATAGGGGAAGGGGGCCGGAATGACTCTGAGGTGGGCTTGTTTGGGTTAGGGTGGGGGGGTGGGCAGGGTTTGGCGGAAGGGGTTTGGGTAATGGGTGGGTGGAACCGGTGTGCAAATGTTGGGGTAGATTTGTGCTAGGACTTGTGTGCGCTACGGAGTTTATGCTGCCCAGAGATTGGAGCCCGCGCGACTTCCATACCTTCCCTTGTCATTGAGACACTTTGAAATCGCATCACTCCAGAGTCTTTCCCTATGACCCAAGTTTTGACCCTTAATGTGAAGGGGTTAAATAACCCCATCAAGAGACGGGCGATTCTAAGCTACCTAGAGAATTCCGGGGCCTCTATCTGCCTCTTGCAGGAGACACATTTGCTACCAAAGGATTGGCACAGGATGAGGTCCCGGGCATTTCCCCACCAATTTTATTCCTCTACCCCAGAGAAAAAGGGAGGGGTGGCCATTCTTCTTGCACGGCATTTTCAGGGCAGGGTTGGGGATAAAGTAACGGAGACAAAAGGGAGATTATTGGCGTATAGGCTTTGGGTGGGAGCCACCTCCTTAGTTGTAGGTTTTATATATGCCCCAAATTCTGGCCAGGAGCAGTTTCTTATTGATTCACTCTCGGACGTCCTCTGCCATTATGACAGACAGATTTTACTGGGGGGGGATCTTAACATAGTTATGGATCCAGAAAAGGATAGGTCAGGTCACCGACACGGGGCTACAGGTTCTATTTCTAAGGCAGAAGCAGCATGGCTCCGAGAGAGAGGCCTGGTAGTTATTTGGAGGGAAACACACCCCCACAGCACACAATACTCTTTCTATTCCCATGTCCACCACACATATGCTCACCTTGATCATTTTATAGGGTCCTCCGACCTCAAAGCTCTGGTCCATTCGGTTGACATCATACCGGCGGCACTGTCTGATCATGAAGCGGTACAGCTGTCTCTTGACCTGCGCCCTACGGGCGAGCAGAAAAGGAAATGGCGGCTGCGGGAGTCCTTGTTGCAGCAACCGGACGCCTGCCAGCAGGTGCAGAAGTGCATAACAGACTACCTAGTATCCAATGACACAGTTGACATCCCACTATAGGCCCTCTGGGGCGCTCTCTAAGCGGTTGTGAGGGGGGAGCTAATCTCAATCTCCGCAGCTGACAACCGCGCGCGTAGGGAGTAGAGAGAGGAGCTAGCAGCCACGGTGCTGGAACTCGAGCGGGTGCATAGCCGGACCGGGGCCCTGAGCATGTGGAGGCGCCTCAAAGCAGTCAGAGCACAACTAGCCGGTTTAGACCTTGATAGAGCTGAATATGCGGCTCTCCGGCTCAAGCACTCCTACTACATAGGAGATGACAGGACAGGGAAGCTCCTCGCGAGCAAACTCCGGCAGCGTACTGAACGCTCCAAGATTGCGGCCGTTTATACTTCCACTGGGGATCGGGTTGAAAGTGACGAACAGATTGCCGAAGCCTTCCGAATGTTCTATGCCTCCTTGTATCGCAGGGAACCCGCTATTGACGGTGCGAGTGAGGATTACCTTAGTCAGGCTGCGACCACAGCTCTTAATGCACCAGGGGCAGCGGACTTAGATGCTCATATTAGGGTAGAGGAGGTGATTGGCGCGATATCCCGCCCCAAACTGTTTAAATCACCGGGCCCAAATGGCTTTTCTGCTGGTTTCTACAAGACCTTCTACCAATCCCTAGCGTCTGTTATGACGCGCTTGTTCAACTCCTTCAAAGGCCCAGGGACGATCCCAGCAGAGATGCTAGAAGCAGAGGTCGTTATTCTTCCCAAACCCGGGAAGGACCCCTCCCAATGCGCGGCATATCGGCCGATCTCCGACCTCAATCTTGATCTGAAATTATTCACAGGCGTCCTTGCAGCCAGGTTGGACCCACGACAGCCCAACTTCGTTACTTGGTGGAGTGGAGCAGACCGGAATCCGAAAAGAGATGGCTCTTTCAAGATCGGGCCATGGCCCGCCTCTCCTTGTGGAAGGTACCTTTCCTGAAACCGGCCGACCGCCCCTCGCATATGCGTAGGTTTCCCATCACCCGTTCATTGATGAGGGTATGGGACTCGGTTGCGGTGCGGCGGAACCTCACTTCATTTCCTTCGCTCCTTACTCCCATTTTTGATAATCCTGAATTCCCACCAGACATGGATACGCGGGCCTTCCCACAGTAGCGAGCATCCCCTTGCCGCTCAGCGGGCCACCTATTTGATCTCCAGGGCTTCATCCCCTACTCCGAGCTGTCTGACTGGTACGACATTAAGGAGTCTAAACGGTTTCAATATTTTCAAATCCGTCATTGGCTGCTCCACCCTGATGTGCACTCTTTGGTTAGCCGTAAACTTACAGGTTACGAGAAATGGCTCCTCTCCAAACAGTTGGATCGTAAAATGATCTCTGAATTGTATCCCATGCTACTCCCGCCTGCACCACTAGACAAGTCGGCTGGTCAGCGTCGATGGGAAGCAGAGCTAGGTCGGAGTCTCTGGTTGAAGGAATGACAGCAGATCGACTATAGGGCCCGTTACACAGCACGGAATGTACGGAGCAAGGAGGTGGCGGTCAAAGTGGCCATGTACTGGCATTTAACGCCTGCTAGATTGCATCAAATTAATCCAGACCGTAGCTCTGAATGTTGGAGGGGTTGCGGGGAAAAAGGGCACCCTGACACACATACTCTGGGAGTGTAGGGAAGTACAAGGGTTTTGGGAGGAAGTGTTGAAAGATGTAGACACCTACTTTGAAACAGAGGTCCCCCGACTTCCCGCATACACCCTCTTAGGCCTGCTCAACGCGCTCACCTTTCCACTCAAATCCACGCGCGGGAAGCAGATGGGTTTGGCCCTGGGCGCAGCTGTACACCATATTCTATCCCTCTGGGGTACTAGGACTCGCCCCTCACATACGGGGTGGTTGCATACGTTGTTGTACATCGTTGGGATGGAGCGTATACAAGCTACTATCACATATTCAACAGCATCCTTCCCTACGGTTTGAAAACCGATAATTTCACTGCTAGCGCAGGAGTTCAATGAGGTAACCTGCCCCAAATATCTGCGGTTGCTTCGGCTCAAAGATGCACCGCCCCCTGCGGACACGTCCCACAAGGCGTAAATCACTGTTCCTGTACGGTACATGACACACTAGTTCCGGGGTGGGGGGGAGACGTTGGGTTGGGGGGATTGGGGTGGAGGAGGGGTTTTGCGGACTGATACGTTTTCAGGAGAATGCCCTTTATTGTTGTCTGTACTATCGCTGAAACGCATGGCCCTTGGACAGTCATTATATCCCTCTTTTGATGCTTGCTCGCTGGGTTGCCAACTATACAAGCGGAGATTGGAAGCTTCTGTTCATGATTGCACTAACTGTGTTATGTTTGGGTCATTGTGTACTTTTCCTTGATTACCTCTGTCTGCTTCAAAATCAATAAAAAAAGTTATAAAAAAAAAAATAATTAAATCACATTTCAAGTTTAAAGTTTTAACACCTATTAAATCACAAATATATTAATTTCCTAACAATACAAAACTAAATACATCATTAATTTTAAAACAATACAATTGCATTGATTATCATTTTGTTACATTTAAAAAAGTTTGTTTAAATTATATTTAAATTTTTTTTGTCAGTCAGTCAGTCAGTAATAACTTTATTCAATTCAAAGAAAAGAATCATAAAAGTGTACAATTTACAAAGTCACAAATAGTATTTCATTTCCAAATATTCAAAACACACAGTTCCAGCAGAATATCTCAAAAACAAAACAGGATACAGATAACCATATTCATATGTTTTTCCATAAAATGTACATTAAAAACAATATAAAATCACAGTTATACCAGATTTCATTCTATAATCTCAATCACATCCCTAACAAGCTGCTATGGAAATATGAGGTGCATTGTGCATTATCAAAAGCGACATTCTCACAAGCTAATAAGCAAATTTAAAGTGCACTGTGCGTTGTCGGGAAACGGCTTTGTTACATTGTATGATTGCTGAAAGACCTCTCACGCTAACCATATTAAATTTTGCAACCCTAGTAGAATTTGGTACATTGTCGCTAGGAGTTTTCAAAGCCAGAATTCCTTATAAAATCGAGGACAAATTATCCCTTACAAAGTTTATAAATAAGTATAAAGTACACTATATATTTTCAAAAGTTGATCACCACATTATTTAAACGGGTTGGCCTCTCACGCTTTCCCACTCAAATGTGTGGGACAACTGGCGTGACTTTATTACATTGTAACTAAAAAGTTTAATCAAAATCATCATTTCTAATTTATTTTCAATGATTTTCAGTAATAGAATCAAAATCAAAATAGCGGAAAAAACTATATCAGTAACGATTCCTAATTAAAATTGCTGATCTAATGAAGCTGAGCATAGAACTACATATAGCAGCAGTTGATAATTATCTTAAATGCTCAAAGCCTTCCCTAAAATTACAGGGTCTAATGTCCCTTAGGAGGGTTTTGATAAAACGATCACGCGGGGCTTTATAAAGTGTACAAAAAAGCACAAAGTGCAATGTGCATTGTTGAGCTTCATTATCACATGGGCAAGGGGGTAGTTTCTCACACCAACCTCCTTGCTTTGGAAAAGCCACTATAAAGTGCAGTGCATTTAACTGCAGTCTGGTTAAGTAAAAACGCCATTGCGTATGTAGAGTAAAAGATAAATAAAATTGTTGCTGGGGTATAACTGTTTGGTATGGAGAAAGATTTTCATGTTTGGACCAACACAATATAGTACGATATGCATTCTTAATCAAATCACCATTTTTGTATCTGATTTAATCAGATGTGGGTTATCATAGAAATCACCAAGACAAATTTTTCCAAAGGTTTCCTTTACATAACACAACCAGGGAATTTTCAAGGCATTTTCCAAATGTATGCAGTCGTTCAAGATTTCTTTTGAGAACAACAGGTCTTCTGAGGACCAGATTTTCCCCCACAAAAGAAGTGGGGAGACGTGAATATTGTCACTCACGAAATCTAGGCCTATCTCGGAGTGGCAAAAAATATTTGGAGAACTAATTGGCACTGATAACAGTCGTTTTAAGAACTTGTTCTCCATAATTTGTAACTGTGAACATTTATGGTATCCCCATACACCTACACCGTAAGTTGCCACAGGCAAGCATTTTGATTTATACAGAGTCTTTAACTCAGCAATTGGTTTTTGACCTAGTTTGCTTGCAAAACGAAAAAGAGCCTCTATTGATCTGGTTGTTTTTTGTACCCGTGATGTTATAAGAGGGTCCCAATTTAAGGATTTGTTAAAAACATTTCCCAAGTAACTAAAGTTTGGGACTGTTTCGATAACCATGTTATCCACAACGAATTTACATGTTTTGGTCTTATTTGGACCACAAACCATTGTAAACGATTTAGTAAAGTTTACCTTTAGGTCTAACCCCAGCATAAATTCATTAAAAGCATCCAAGCTTATTTATTTATTTATTTATTTATTTATTTATTTATTTTTGGTGTAAGAAGTTTATTGCACTTTGCAGATAAATAATACATGTTTCCTCGCCTACAACCTCAACAGGCCGGCTACACAATCTCGCATTTCACAAAGTACGTTCTTGGTGTACACGGCCCATCAGCCGACATCCATAGGACCGGCGGCGTTGCGTATAGTAACCCTATAAACACGGAGCAGTGCTGTAATTGCTTACAAACATGCTAGTAATCTTACTTTTTGTATATTTTCTTGAGATAACAACAGAACAACAAAAAAAAAAAGAAAAGGAAACCTCTAGAGTCAAGAACTCTGTGTCACAGCATCCTCCCCCCTCATCATCACATTACAGTCTATCACTCCATTCCATGCATGCATCCGTAGACCTTGCCATCAACTATCTTCTGGTTCTGTCGTGCAATGTTCCAGTAAATAGGTACGCAAGTACATCCAGTAGTCTCTGGGCCGCAACCTGATCGGCAACTCTTCCTCATATGTGGACAGTGTGTCTCGACAGTATGTTAGATCCTCTAGCCAATTTTTGACCCCTGGGCCCCGTCTACTGTTCCAATGTAGAGATACCCTCCGTTTGGCCAGTAACAGCGCAACAACGCAGAATTTGCGCCTCTGCGCTCTGAGTTGCGGGACAATACCCAACAGAAAGACCTTTGCTTCACATACAAGGGAAGCCCCAAGCATTTCATTCAGCACTTGTATCACCTGTTCCCAGTATCCCGCCACCTTACGACAGTGCCATGCTAAATGCATGAAGTCCGCATTCTCTTGTCTACACCTGATGCATTTGGAGTCGTCTCTGAGGCCATATTTTTGTAGCCTCTGTGGCGTATAATACACCTGGTGCAGATATTTATAATGAATGATCCTTAAGTTCCCATTTGGTGTCAACATGCCAGTGAGCATACAAGTGGTTGCCCACTCATCATCAGACAGAGGATCTTCCAGTACTGCACTCCCTTTGTCCCTCACCCCATCAGTGTTTCCACCTATGTCAGTTTGTATGCTTGTGTATAATTTCGATACCAGGTGAGAAGCTGTGGGCGTGGTGAGGATCAATTGTAAAGGCGCCAGCGCCTTGGGCTCTTCTGGGTATGTTGGAAAGTGTTCTTTAATTGCCCTTTGTAGCCTGTAGTAATTAAAACTGAAAAGTAGTGACAGGTTGCTAATATACTTCAGTTTGTCTAGTGTCTGAAAGACTCCATTGTCGTATAGGTCGCCTAGTCTGTCTATTCCTGCCCACCTTAACAAATCCATACCCACTCGCTCCTGTGTGACCGAAACTGCCGGGTGGTGAGCCAGTGGAAGCGCAGGTGCGTAAAGTGGTAGGCTGTCTGCTGCTTTCCCCATCAGTTGCCACGCTTCCGTGGTTGTGTTAACAGGATTAATGTCATGGTCGTGGAGCCTAGGTCGTCTGTGCGGTAGTATGTTAGCCAGTGGAATCGGGTCTGCATCCCCTGCCTCCACAGCCACATGTGTCAAGAAAGGTATTTCGTGGTACCAGTAATGCGCAAATTGCGCCTGAGCGCACAAATAGTAAAGATAGAAATCTGGGACCTTGAAACCCCCTTTAGCATATGGCAGTGTCATTGTGTGGAGGTCCATCCTTGCCTGCTTTCCTGCCCAGAGTAGATTGAGCACCAGTGTTTTGATGTTTCGGAATACCTCCGCCGGGGGTTTTATTGGGATATTATTGAACATATAAAGGAACTTGGTAAAAAGGACCATTTTAACGATCGCCGCTCTGTCCTCCAGGGAGAGGGGCAGTTTATTCCATTGCTTAACTTTATCTTCGAGGGACGCTATGGCTCTTCCATAATTAGTTCGGATAACTAATTCGGGATCCCTATGAAACCATACCCCTAAATATTTCGTCGGCTCATCCTGCCATTCCAGTGGATAGTCCAAGGGTGTCGGGTGTGTGCTGTCCGTCAGTGACAAAATAAGGGATTTAGCCCAGTTAATCTGTAATCCGGAATGTTGACCAAATTTTATGTATTCCCTTAAAAGCGGATTTAAATGCTGTTCCGGGTTCTTGACGTATAGTACCATGTCATCGGCATAGAGCGAGATGTGTATGGGACGTGTTGGCAGTTGTATGGCCGAGTAATGATGGTGCTGTCTGATTTTGCAAGCTAGGGGTTCTAATATTAAGGCAAAGAGCATCGGTGAGAGTGGGCACCCCTGTCTGGTGCCTCGGCATATTTGGATGGGCTCTGAAACGTACTTGTTTATTCTAATGCGCGCTGTTAAGTTTGTGTATAACATGGAGATCCATCCCATGAATATAGGGGGAAATCCCATGCGTATCAAAACCGCTTGTAGAAAGGACCAGTCGATTGTGTTGAATGCTTTAGCAGCATCCAATAACACTGCCACAGCTTTTATTTCAGGTGCCAGGTAGTGCGCTAAAGCAAATAATGTGCGCGTGTTATGTGTAGTGGACCTATCTGGGATGAAGCCAGATTGATCAGGCCGTATCAACAGGGGCATAAGCGGTTTCAGCCTATCTGCCAGTAGGCTAGGTATTATTTTCGTGTCTACGTTTAGTAGTGAAAGGGGGCGATATGAGTCACACTTATCCTCTTCCTTACCCGGCTTTAAGAGCGCAATAAGCAATGCCTTCCTCATAGACAGAGGTAAAGTCTGGGCCTCGTGTGCTGCCCCATAGAGTCTCACTAAATGTGGAGCTAGCAGGTCTGCGAACATCTTATAGAATTCTGTCACAAAGCCATCAGGCCCGGCGCTTTGCCATTAGGCAATCGTTTAATTGTATCTGTGACTTCTTCCTCAGTGATAGGACGAGCCAGGTATTCCCTGTGACCATCTGCTAACCACGCAATTTCCACGTCTGCCATATATGATAGTAAGTCCTCCTGCGGGGGTGATGGCCGTGCTTCATAAAGCGTACCATAAGACGTCATAAATTCTTTTGTTATCCCTTTAATGTCTCTGATCTCCTCCCCTGCATGGGTACGTATGGATGTTATGTGTTGGGCGCTCTTCCAGAGCAAATTTTTTCGGCTAGTGCCCTGCCTGGCCTGCCCCCTTCTCCGTATAGTCTGGCGTTTTTACGCTTGGACACATATTAAATTCGTCAGATGCAAACTGTCTGTGTTCCACCAATAGGGCCTGAATGTCTCCCAATATCTTAGTGTCTCCCGTCTGCGTGTAGGTCTGTTCCAAAGCTTGTATGGCCCTCTCTCGTGTGTGTAGCTGATGTCGTATGTCCTTTAGGATACCTGTGGACGTACTGATGCACACCCCCCGTATCATGGCTTTAAAAGCTTCCCACAGTAGACATGGGTCCTCAGTCGTGGGGCAGTTCAGTTCAAAATATTCTACCATTGCTTTATGGATGGTGTCCACATATAAGGGGTCTCGTAACGCAGCTGCATTGAAACGCCAAGTGAAAGGTGGTGGTTCGTAGTGTGGGATGTTGACCTCCAGTAGCACAGGATTGTGGTCAGAAAGCGTTTGTGGTAGGTGTTTGATATGTGTAACCCATGCCAGTACTTCTTGCGTGCCCAGCCAGTAGTCCAGTCTGGACCAACTGTTGTGTGCTGCATTAATGTGTGTTGCTACCGCCTCCCCTGGGTGACGAACCCTCCACATATCCACCATCTGCAGGTCGTCCATGGCATCTCTGATCATTGCTCTCGCATTAACATGTGGTTCCAACGTGTGTATTGTCCTGTCTAGCCTGTCCTGTAACGCTACGTTGAAATCACCACCCCAGATTATGTGTTCAGCTTGGATGTCTGCTATGCTTTGCCACACGTTCCGAAAAAACCCAGGATCATCAATGTTTGGGCCATAGGTGTTCACTAACATTACCCGCTGCTGTCTTACCGTACCCGCTACAATGACGCTTCTACCATCAGTGTCTCTGTGTATGTGTACCCCCTTTCGTATAAAAATGCTAACCCCCCTAGAATAGGATGAGTAGTTCGAGCTGTTAACAGATTCCGCCCACTTAGCGCCTAGTGTGGATGTGCTGTTGATTGCCACGTGTGTTTCCTGCAGGAAAACTATGTCAATGTGTAAGCGGTCAAAGTATGCAAACATCTGCCGAATTTTCTTCGGGTTGCCTAGGCCTCGGACATTCCATGTGAGGAGTTTTAGTGTGCTAGGTCGCGACACGGCTGTTGGTGTTTTGCTCGTCGTGTCTTGCTAGGTGTTTTTGTTTTTATTAGGTATGGTAGGTCTGTTAGATATTTTAATTTACAAGTAAATATCAATAGCTTGAAATGGGGTAGATCAATCGTTGCAATATAGTGCATGAATAAGGAGGTCGCCATGCTTCTCAGACACAGTGCTTGTAACTCAAAAACTCCCTGTCTCCCTTCCCGCCCTCCACCCACTTTAGCACCCAAACTTTGCCAAAGCCATCCCCCAACAACAGTTGACCTCATAAGAAAACTTGATTTGGGGCGCACCCACTCGGGGGGTGTCGCCAGGTACACACATCTCCATCCACATAGTGGACGTGGATAGACGCGTGCGCTGTTATCAAAACTGTGCGATAATTATCCTTCTCCCCTCCCCCTCCCGCCAACATGAAACAGCCGAGCTACGCAACACAAATATAGTCATTTATGCCCGCCATGGTGCTGGCATACATATCAGCAATTTTCTCCCCCCTCTAGTGCGAGTTTATCACATTCGCGGTGCCCAGTGGGACGATGATGTGTGGCTCAGTTCCATGTCCGTGAACCCCAGGCTTAGGCGTCACCTACCCCCATGCCCAACGGGTTCAAAGAATTGTCCACTAGGGGGGTTTGCAAATCACGCCCTTGGCCATGAGGCCTGTCCTACACCTCCTATCCATATCGTACCCTCTGAGTACTCACTGCGTAAGAGATCATCTCGTACCAGATCAGTAGTGAAGGCAATGCGCACAGGTCATTCGTGTTCTCGCTGTCATGCATCAGTCCATTCCAAGTGTAGTTTCTAGACCCTTCGTCGACGTAATGACCATCAGTACATCCGCCAATCCATGTCAGTAGCAGGCCGTCTTTAGGTCCGGTGTGTCCTGCAGAGCGAGTGTGATTTGTCATTTTCATATTGATTTAGTCGATATCGATATCACTTGTCGGTTCGTCTCGGTCTTGCGCCTTCCGCCGTTTCCCCAATTTCTTGAGATATTCCTGTGCCGCCTGAACTGTTGGAAGAATAACAGGCTTTCCCGCATTTGTAAGTTTGAGTTTCGCCGGGTAGAGCATGGCATATTCCAATCCAAGATCACGTAGTTTCTTTTTTACTGGAGCAAATTCTTTACGCGCCAACTGCACTGCCATGGTGTGGTCTGGATAGAATTCCAGGGTATTTCCCTGATATGCGATTTTACCCATGTCTCTGGCAAGTCGGAGGATCGTGTCTCTGTCCCTGTAGTTGAGCACGCGGGCAATGATCATGAGCGGAGCAGCACCCGGTTTTGGTACGGGCGCCAGGGAGCGATGTGCACGTTCAATCAGGAACACCGGTGACAGCTTTTCAGTGCCAAAGATCTCTTTTAGTAAGGTTTTGACGAAGGTCTCCATTTTGCCAGTGTTGGTGGACTCCGGCAGGCCCGAAATGCGGATATTGTTGCGCCTCGACCTGGCTTCCTGGTCCTCAAACTTTGCACGTAGGCTCTCCACCGTTTTTTCTAGGCCGCCGCAGACTTTCGACGTGGTTTTGGAGTCGTCCTCCACCTTGGAAATCCGCTGCTCGGCTTCAACAATCCACTCGTCATGTTTTTCTATCTTCGCCGCCATATTGTCCACTCTTAACATCACGTTGTCCAGTTTGCCATTCATCTCCTGCAGACTTTGCTGGATCGCTCGCAGCACCGACTCCATTTCTGACCCATCAGCCATCTCTTGCTCTCCCTCCACATCTGAGACGGTCGCGTTATTCTTGACCTGTTTCCTGGTCTCGAATGGGAGTTTGGTCTGCTGTTTATCCGGCTTTACCATAGTGCCAGGTTGTGATGGTGGACTTTGCCTGGTTGCCCTCGGGCTTATCACCGTGGAATTGCTTGCAGTCGATACGCTGCGGCACGCCGGTGTTTTAGCTCCCCACTGTGAGGTATTCCTATTCATCAGATGGTATATATGTGCGCTTGTACCTCTATGCCTGACCAATGTTAGCAAGGTATCAGGCTGTTCTTATAGTCGTTCCCTCACAGGGCTCCCCATGCTGCACACACCACGCATGCCGCTCCACTGCAGTCCCCAGGGGGGTGCTGGACGCCCACGATGAAGTAAGTTGTTTGGTGCATACACCGCAATAATGCCAGCCTATATGCCGTTGTTAACCAGTTTGCTGTTAGTGTCAGTTGCACAGCACGTCCCTCGAAGACCGCACCTCGCCACCCTCCGCGAGTGACCGTTATAGTAGCTGTACGGCACTGGGGGTCGCGATCAGACACTTTCTGTCGAGGTGTGGAGGTGCCCGCGCTCTACAGTCCTCAGCGGACCCTCAGCCCCTACTGATCGCCGTGCAGAAAGAAAATCCCCGCACCTTCAGCTCCTCGCGTCCTCCCCTCGGGCAGCCGCCGCTTCACTTCATTTGCGTTCCAGCGCCGCCGCCATCTTGTGGTCGCTGGAACGCATCCCGTGTTGCGGTGTTCTCTCTATCTGCATCGGCCCCCAGCCTCCTCGCAGCGCCACCCAGCAGACGGTACCTCAGAGCTGCATGTAGCCAGGTCAAAAAGATGCCTGCTTTGTCCTCACAGCTGCACTAGTCTCCATCGGCTTCGTTCTTCGGGCGCGGCCATTTTGTATCACCGCTCGGTGCCGCAGTGAATTTCTCCGCTATTTTCCTCGGTGGCACCTACAGCGGCATTTGGGTGCCATGGTTGCGTTGGCCGCTCATTCCGACATCCTCTGCTTGCTTTTACAGGGCAGTAGTGGCGGTTCTGGAGGGTTAAAGGCCGCTAGTATCGCGCCCGTCCGGCGGAGCTGACAGACTAGCCAGCCATTCCGCAGTGCGCCCTCTAGCGCCCCCCCCCCCCCCGCATCCAAGCTTATTCGCATGCTATTTGCGGTCAGGGTCATTAACACAGTATCATCTGCTTAAGACAGTAAAGGTAAATATTTGCCATTAATTTTGGGAAAGTCCAAACTTTTTCCAATCAAGAATTTTTCTAGACCATTTGTGTAAATTAAAAATAAAAAGGGGGCAAGTATGCAACCCTGGCGGACACCTCCTGTTGATGGAATGGGCCCTGTCTTTTCACCTCCCAGGCCATATCGAATGGCCACGGAGGTAGCGACGTGTAACCTACGTAGTAAAGTAATCAAAGGTTCCTCAAAACCCATAGTCTCCATTAATAACTATAATTTCTCCCTGCATACAGTATCGAAGGCACTGGATAAGTCCATAAAGGCCAGGTGCATGGAAACGCCCCTGGCCTTTATGTACTTACCCATAATCCGGGCCAAATTAAGACACTGCTCCGTTGTTCCTCTGCCATTTCTAAAGCCATACTGTGAGTCCACAATGATTCCCGATGTGCTTGCCCATGTCTCTAGATGAGCCAATATAACTCTCCCCAATAGCTTACAAGAAGCATCTATTAGGGAGATTGGCCGATAACAACAGGGGTCGCTTTTATTGCCCTTTTTAAAAAATTGGGACCACTACTGCCTCTTTCCATGAGGATGGAATACGCCCCACAATGATTGCCTTAAAAACATTTAGCAGCAGAGGTACCCACACTATAGGATTGTTTTTAAACAGATCCAAGGGTACGGAATCGGGACCTAGTGCCTTAAGTGACAAGCCTCTTCTCAAGGCCTCCTCTACTTCCCCCAAGGTAAGCGAGAGGCTAAGCTGTTGCGCAGTCTCCATATTAAAATGAATTTCTTCCGCACTTTCATTTTTCAGGGTAGTGCCCTTTGGATTTAAAATCCTAGAATAATGGGACTACCAAACCTCCCCAGTTATCTGCATAACCATAGTCCTATTTTCGCTGCTAAGGAAAGGTCGATTTATCACCTCCCAAAATAACCTGCTGTCCCTCAGTTCAGAAGCTTTCTCTAGGTCATCCCATGCTAGTTTTTTCAATTCTAATTTCCTTTTTCGATGGTCTCTTTATAATTTATTCTTGCTCTCTTGACCATATTCTTATCCCGCGGGATTCAATGTAAGGCCTTCTTCAAAAGAGTTTGTGCTTCAGAGCATTCAACATCAAACCATTTATTGTCTCGGGTACCACCCTTCCCTATAGGTCCTACCCACGTTCTCACATAGGGATTCAAAGTTCTGAACAATTAATTCCGGCTCACAAGTATCTGTTAAACAGGTAGCTACTTGCAGACGGTTAGCCTTAAAAATAGTTTCCTCCAGTTCTTTGGGATTCACCTTATCCCATTTTAGCCTAAGACCCTGGTTCTGGCTAGATTTTATGGGTTGTTCAGGTAATTCTTCCTTACCAGCCACAGTACTCAGTATTAGGAAAAGCGGATTGTGATCACTAGCAGGGTTTGCTTCTACTTTTAAATTTTCAATAAGGTGAACATGCCTACTAGAGACCAGAACAAAATCAATTGTACTCGTTTGACCCCCATCCCCCTGAAATGTTGGAATTGGCGATGATTCAATACTAGTTGCCAGTTCCAACATACACAGTTCATTTATAACAATAATATTATTCAGAGCATCCCCCTGTACAGTATGCTTAAAATGTGCAATTGGTTGATCATTGGTATCAAGTAGACCACAGGCCTTGGTCCCACTTTGATGACATGTGGTGCAATTAAAATCCCCCAAACACATAATGCACAAGGGCAAAAAAAATTCCTATCACTACTTCAGCCTGTAAACCATCAATAATAAGTGTGGTGTGTGTATCAAAAATGTTATAGTACCAATTAATCAGGAGAAGAGGGACATTAACTAAATTAGTAATCAGGATTAATTGATACCATGCGGAGACCATTAATGTATCAATTTTTACAGACTTATATTTGACCGAGATTGAAGTCATTAGACCACCTTTTGCCCTTCCTGCCAACAAAGGTACAGCATGAGCAGTAGATGAAAATAACCATCCAAACATAGATCAGTTTTGCTCCAAGTCTCCTGAAGGCAAATGATGTCAAAGGAGTTAATATAACACCTCATCCTGTAGTCTTCTTGCAATGCCTGCCACATTCCATGATATTAAACGGAGGGTACATCTATCCAATTGTTTTTTTTCCTCTATCTCGATGTTCACTTGAATCTGACCACTCAACCAGTTGGTCAACTTGTGTAGGTTCCTTGTTTTCTTCACTTTCCGTAACCAGAGCCAAAGTTAAGTCTTTATTACAAGGCGGCTGAAAATCATCACAATCATAGTCAGCAACAAATGTATGCGCACTAAATTTCCCAGTACCTATGGAAGAAGTGATCTTATCTTTAGCGGCACTTTCCATAAGGTTCCCTGATTGTAGTCAATCGACCTCTGCTAAGGTACTCAAAGGGTCAAAGCGATTTACATGAAACCAGGGTGGACATTGTGATTGCTGGTTTATTTTATTATAACACCCTGTTCCTGCTAGTTTCGGTTTCTATGAAAGGGGACGGTAAAAGAAACCCAACAGTAGAATCATAACTTTTGATTTATCTATAGTTTGGTCGGACAGCCTATCATTTATAGCTCTCACCAACCCTGGGGACCTAAACGTTACAACTATACAGTCCCCCTCAAGAATTTTCTCCGTTTGCCCAACCCATCTAACTCTTCGAGCCATTTTTAATTCAGAGAACAGAATATTACTATTAATTCCTATTTTGGCATTAACAAGGTACAATTATTTATTTCTCAATGCTGTCCAGTCTTCCCCTTCCCCTGGGTTCAATGGTCGAACATTTGTCAAAACAGCGATATAAGGTGTAGTTTGGGGTGGCAGATTTAAAATTGAGTCTGGACTACTAGCAGGTAAGTGTTTTGGTGGATTTTTTGAACACTTATCTTATATCGGCCACCTTCATTATGAGGGATACCCGCCCCTACAGGAGTTTGCACACTCCTCGAATTTGATGCTTGGTTACCAACCTCAGTAGAAGTCTCTACAATCGAGGTGGAACTCATAGTGCCATTGGAGGTTTCAGGCTGGAGTAGCCACTTTCTTACTTCTATTTTTACCCCGGTGGATCGATAGGCCGGTTCTAGGTCCAGCTTGTGCTATACAGCCATTTAAGTATTGGTTCTCAAAATTAGATAACCGTTTTTCAATATCTGCCAATTTACTTAGAATGGGTTGCACATGGGCATTCAACACTACTTCAAGCTTACTCCAGAAATTTTCCCCCATACCTTGGTGCAGAATCGGTGCTGTTTGTATTAGTATTGTATCCGGTAATACTGGGTCATGACTAGAGTCAATTACAAGTTCGGGTGTTAGCTCAATGGTCTCTTGCGGGCCTTTCTTTCCCTGAGATTTAGTTAAAAACTGTTTACGTGATTTTTTAGTTATCTGTGCCCTTCGTTTTTTATTTAATGGGGGGGACTTCCTCCATCTACCTGTTTAGATCTTCGTGCCCTTGTTAATACAATTGGCTTTTCTCCTAGAGTTGGCGAATCCGAGGTCTGTTCAGTACTAGGAGAATCTTGCTGAAACAAGGGACCCCTATTAGATTCTAGTCCTCCCTCCACCTGACCCTCAACTAAGTTTATACTAATAGTATCATAACAACTCTGAAGCAGTTGTGAGTCAAGAGAGAGCCTGCGTTCCATTTGCTTGATTTCATTAATAATTGCAGATTCCGCTCTTACTAAAAACGCGTCCAGGGTGCCCACCACACTTTTACTTTTAACTTCCTTTGGTTTTGTCATGGATAATATTACTTCTTAGGACATGCAACACTTTCAAAAAACAGAGTTATGCTACAAAAGCTGTTAAAACACTATACATGAGAGTCACAACAGAAGACTACGATAACTACAGGGCGACGCAATATACTGTTTGATGCCAATGTCTTACTTCGTTAGTCCAGACAGTCAAGAATTGAATCCCATGGCCCAGCCCGGCCTCCTCTGGCCTCGGACGGCCACAGACGGCCCGCCCTTTGCCCGGGCTTAGCCCACACGCGGGCCCGCGACGCGGGAGTAGCCCTCGCTTTTGTAGAGGCCGCGAAGGTGGAGTGCTGCGGCGGCAGGCGGGAGACTGGAAGACCCAGCAGTGATGGCAGGGAGCAAGTAGGTTCAAATCAGTGCCTCCTCAGGTGTAACAGCAGCGCCCGCTCCACCGGGGCTGCCCTCGCTTTTGTAGCGCCTCCGGGCGCGGAAATGACGGATGTGCAAGGGAGCCTTGGGAGTGTAGTCCCCCTCCACATAGCGGCCGCGAAGATGGAGTGCTGCGGCGGCGGATGGGAGACTGGAAGACCCAGCAGTGATGGCAGGGAGCAAGTAGGTTCAAATCAGTGCGGGCTCCTCTCTTGCCCATACACTACAGGGGTTGAAGAAATGGAGCACTGTACACCAAATGAGGGGATAAGGAAAATCATAGATTGTGCACTGTAAGTTGGGAGTACACAAATACATTTTACACAAATGTAGGCACAAGGAGATTAAGGGCCTGATTTAGATCTCGGTAGACGACTTACTCCGTCACAACGGTGATGGATATACCAAAATATAAATCCCATAGGGCATAATGGGATTTTTACTCCCGTCCGCGGGTATCTAATTCAGGCTCTGACTGATTTGCCCAGAATCACTTGATGACGAGCCAAACACCGAGGTGAGGCTTCAACTCTGGGTCCTCATGTTCCAAACTAGGGCTCCATTATGATGTCGGGCGGATCGCCACCGCCATGGTGGCGGTGGCGATCCGCCCGACAGAAATGCCCGCCCGCCACCCTTTTCCCCCCGGCCACATTACAATGGCGGGGGGGACCGCAGCGGTGGCAAACACCGCCCGCCACTTTTCCGCCCCGGTCGCCTTGCGGCCGGGGCGGAAAAGGTTTCATATGGTGGCGGTGTCTATCAGACACCACCAGCCATATTTGCATGTGTGGCCATAGGTGCCTTTCCGCGGCGGCGATCCCGCCTCGGAAAGGCATGCGGTCGTTGCCATTGGGGGCCCCTGCGGGCCCCCATGTTGAAGTCCGAGGTGGGGGTGCACAGGGGGGTACCTATGGTACCCCCCTTCATTTGCATATACAAAGCGGCAGGCACCGTGCGGTGCCTGCCGCTTTGCATATGCAAATGTGAAAATGCATTTTTTGCATTGTGGCGGGCGGTGCAGAGTTCACCGCCCGCCACAATGCTACAACTACAGGATGTGCCCGCCACTGTGGTGGGCACATCCTAATAGCCCCCACGGGACCCCCGCCCTTATGGCGGGCGGTCCAAATCACCGGTAGGATGACGGGCGGACAAAGTCCGCCCGTCATCCTAATGGGCCCCTAAGCATCTCTAGCTGCTAGGCCAAACCTCCTCCCTTAAATATAACAATAAAAATATGTCTCATTTGAAAGCCAACTTGGCACATTTTTACTTTTTCCTGCATCCAGCTGAGTTGCGCATATGGCTGTATGACATTAAAATTTCAAAGGGACTTCAAGACATTTTGCACCTCATAAAGTTGCACTTTTTGAACGTTATTCAACTTAGCCTGAGGGCGAAGTTTCTGTAAAACAAAATCTTTAAAAAGTGAATTATTCCACTCAGAACTATGGGGCATGACATTTCTCCCATTAAAGTTTTTGTGTAGCCTGTCATCGCAGACAGGCTGTGGGTTTGATACCGTTTATAAGATTGAAAATAATTTATCTCATTGTCCATATGACAAAAGTACGTTACTTCCTAGTGCTTACATGATAGGTATGATCCTCTGTCAATGAAACTTATTTGATCAAATTGAGAAGACAAAAGGTCCTTTGGGCCCAAATGAGATCAGTACATGTGAACTCCGGGTTGCACTCAGTAGTCTGTGCAAAGAATTTAGCCGCACATGTAATCTTACTAGCACAGGATGGAGCATAATTAGAATCCTATGTGTTTTCCCAAGTTTTCTCTACACATTCACAGGAGTTATGCTTCACTAGGGCTGTTCAAAGTTTTTTCATTTTCACCATCAATGTTTTCCAAAGTTGCTTATTTTCACCCTTCATGAGACTTGCTAAGTGCTCTCTACTCACTCTCTACTACTCACTATACTCACTACAACTCACCCTACCACTCTATACTACTCACTACTACTCACTTTATTAATTGCTCAATCACTCTCTAGTACTCACTCTACTACTCTTCTACACACTCTCTACTCTGCTATGCACTCTCTACTACTCTACTCACACTTTACTAATCACTATCTACTACTCTCTACCACTCTACTAACTCTATACTACTAACTCTACTACTCACTCTCTACTACTCACTCTCTACTCTCAAATGTCTCTACTACTCACTATACTAACTCTACTACTACTCTTTACTAGTCACTCTATACTACTCTCTACTACTCACCCATTACTACACACTCTAATACTCTCTATTACTCACTCTCTACTACTCTCTACTACACTTTACTTAACTGTCAAGACACTGAAACATTTCAGAACTAAGGATCAATTTTACAGTCATATATTCTAGTCAAAGTGCATGTTTTACAGAAAACAAAAGAATAGAACTGTTTGCATATTTCGAATGTCTCTTAGAGAGCGCATAGTGGTCACATTTAAGCATCTGGGCCAGCTTTAGAATGGCATATATCTCAGAGAGTCCAGAAACGGATAACTGCACAACTATTTCCCCCCCCCCCCCACTCCCATAGAGGATACCTGCACCTCTTCCTCTACCCCCTCACACTTAATAAAGTCAAACACCAGCACTATTGCTTTTCTTGTTAGAGGAATATGCATGCATCCTGTTGTATCTCGTCCTACACCCCACACTTTTCTTGCACAAGCAGCAAAATTCAATGCAACATGTCTCGCATTGGCAAGAGATTAAGCTATTGCCATTATAGATGACAATGCCATTTATTTATAGGTTTTCAACACCAACACATACATAAAAAGTTAAACATTTACAATGCCAATAGCTCTAACTTTTTCAAAGGGGAGACCGTTGCATTGCAAATGCTTGTTTCTTCTTGTACTTACAAGTTTTCATCCATTCCCTAGCCATTTTGAAACCCTCAACTTAGGGTACCACATTCTTACTGGCATGTAGTGTTGTGTATATTGTCCACAAAAAGTCCCGTAATGCGTCTTTCTGACTCAGATCTTTTCTGAAACAGCACCTCAAATTATCCTTCATGATTCATAAGAAATGTTCAACAAAGCTCTTACTCCTAGGGTGATACAAGAATGTTTAGTGTTCTTCTCTTCAGCCCTACTCTCGCAAGAACTCCTCCAGTACCAGCATGGTCATTGTGACTCATTAACTTCAAATGAATTTCACCACCACTCTGGGTCTAACACTGTCTATAAAGTCTACCTCCAGCAGGAATCTTTCGCGACTAGCACATACTTATCCTGCCCTCCCAAATTCCAATTGGAACAGCTATAACCTAAGCCAACTTGCACAAGGTGTGACCAGGAACCTTAACAGGAGCAACAGGATTGAGATTCATCCGCAGAAATATTTGCTGACTAGACAAGAAACACCTTCTGTAACAAGAATGTAGCGGCATATTTAAAAGGACGGAGTTAAAATTATTGCCGCTTTAGCGACAGAAAACTGCCGCTAAAGCTGCGATAATGGACTTGATAATAGGCTCTTGAAAATTCCAGAGAATTCCAATAGAAGTCCAAGTTTACACCAGAACATGGGCTTCTATTGGAATTCTCTGGAATTCTCAAGAGCCTATTATCAAGCCCATTATCGCCGCTTTAGCGGCTGTTTCCTGCCGCTAAAGCGGCGATAATTTTAAATCCGTCCTTGTAAATATGCCCCTTAATCTCCCCTATTCCCTGGACAGGATCAAAACAGACAATAGCAGGAAAGCTTCCTTCCAGAAAAATATGAACACATTCTCACACACGAGCAGCAGCAGTACAACCCTCTTTACATACCCAAGGCCAAATTCAGAGGTTGGTTTTCATCGGGATCAGACAAAAAAGGGTGAAAACTCCATACACTCACGCTTCAGCTCTGCCTCTTCATAGAAAGTCTGTATTTCTGATCATTGAGTCGCCCACTGCACTACTAATATGGCATCAGAAAGCCAGGACTATTTAGCACAGCACGTAGGTACCAGACAGGGGCAGCGTGCCCCACAAACCTGGTCGAAAACTTGGTGCCTCAGAGACATACATTTTTGGGTAACTTTTCAAATCCAAATTCACGCCTTGGGGGTTTATCTTTGGAAAATAAAAAAATAAAATTCTTCCTCCTTGTTGCCATGGCATGATGGAACAGCTGCTATTGTTTGTTTTTGCTGAAAGTGATCTAAGTGTGTCAGCTGGAATATTTGGTAACCAAAGGATGCTTAACAAGCAGGAAACACTTTATTTTGTGGGTGTGCTGCATCAGGGACAACAGATTTAGGGGGATATTTACAAAGAAGTGGCAGAGTGAGGCGTTAGCTGGCATATCTTAAAGCTTCACTCCGCCAATTCAGAAATGCAAGGCTGCACCATATTTACAAGGACATGGTGCAGCCTGCGGTTCCCACTGAGCTGGCACTACACTTATCATTGTATCGCCAATGCAGGCACCCAATGCACCATAGTGCAAGGGTGTCTGCTTGCAGGGGAAGATTTGTTATGTGTAGAAAGGTGTCCCTTCCTGAACATAAACAATCTTTAAATGCCTTTTTGCCACTTCTATGTGTGCTACTTAATGCAGTACAGTTGGAAGTTACAAAATGTAATTTTTGAAAGGATTGTTAATGTGCAGGAAGGGACATCTTCCTAAACAATCTAAGGCATTTTGTCATTAAACGAGGAGAAATAAAGCATTTCTCCTCTTTTCACCAAGTTAAGACCAGGTTTTTCCTAGTCTTAATTTTGGCGCTGCGTCCTATTTACACTCCCCTTGTAATTAGGGGGCAGCATCAAAATCAATTGGTGTTGCGGTGGAACGCCCACCGCAACACCCACCCCTTTCATGCTAAGCATAGTGGCTTAATGCTGCCTTGTAAATAAGGCCAAGCCCCTATCACCACGGAAACGTCACAAAAAGTGATGTTCCCATGGCAATAGGGGCTTGTTACAACGCGGTTGTTGTAACAACTGTGTTTTAATTCCCTGCGTGGAAAAAGCGGAAAAACTAGGGGGCATATTACCAAGCAATAGCGATAATTATCGCTATTGCTTGGTTAGAGACAAAAATTTACCGCTGAGCTGCGGCGATTTTTACCGCAAATAAACCTTGGTATTACCATGGTTTATCGCAAATGCGATAAAAATCGCCGCAATGCATGAATATCGCTGAAAAGTCAGCAATATTCATGCATTACCGAGGTTATGCTCTTAGCCATGTTATCCACCTCCCATTGGATAACGTAGCTAAGAACTGCTCGGGGCAGGTGTTAGCTTTTGGAGATAATCGCGCTTAGCGCGAATATCTCCAAAAGTTGGTAATAGGAGATAGCGATGTTAAGCGACTGTTTTCAGTCTCTAACATCTTGGCACGCCCACTTTGCATATCATTAGTGATAAATATCACTGACATTCAAAGTGGGGCCCAAGATGGTCGCTATCTCCTACTAGCTGTCGCTAACTGGTGTTAGCGACAGCTAGGTAATAGGGAGATCATTTTATCTCCGCTTTCTTGGCTTTTAAAGCCAAAAAAGCGGAGATAAACCCCCTTGATAATATGCCCCTAGGTATATTCCTTAGCCACATTATGCACTAAATGAGGCCCAAATGGCCACATTTTGAATTCACTGATAACAGAATAAACTCAGATTTCTGGGGAGTGGTTTAATATGCCGTATTATCCCTCGGTTCAATTGTATCAAAGATATAATTTTTATGATAGAGGAAATTAATCCTGTGGATCATCCTCTATACACAGTATTTTAAAAAAACAAAAAATTGCAATTTCCGGAGTATGATCTTTTAAGTAGGAAAATCTGTAGTAATTTGGCAAGAAAACATTTATTTATATAGTTATACCTCATAAAGAGGAGAGAAAATAATAATTGGTTGGAAACATTGCATCTGGTATGAGGCAACTGCATTTTACTGGGTGCAGGATTTTTGGTACAACTGCCAGAAAAATTAAAATGAGGGTCTAAAATGTTTGAATAATTTAGGAAACGATCAAATATATTAGAATCTCCTAAAATTGGGTTCACAGACAGGTTTTGATTGCAGGAGTGCAAAGGGCAGTGGCAGCCGCTATTTACCGGGGGTGGTGAGGAGGGAGGATGGGGGGTTCTAAATGAAAAAAAAACAACAACAAAAAACTCTTCCTCTCCGTCCGCTCACCGCCAGCGGCTCTCACTCCTAGAGGCAGAAACAGGAAGCACTCAGGCCCCTGACTCCCGTAGCCAATCACAGTGCCCCAATGCAGCGATGTGATTGGTCTGAGGGCCGCTGATCGGCGCTCAGGCAAGGAATGGAAGCCTGGACATGCTCTGCACCCAGGCTGCTGGGTACAGAACCTGGAAAGGGCCCATGACGGTTTGGCCGCCCGAGAGGGCTTGTCAAAGCGTCATTGCGCACTTTGAAGTGGACAAAGCACTCCCCCCAGCCCTGCTCTGGCTACCAGCCCTACCCTGCCCCGCACCAGGAAAGGATGATAATGATGCCAGTTATTATCATTTTAGTTTTCTTTAATAACTCCTGCTCACAGAGCAGTGGGGCGGCTCTCCTCCGCCTTAGTGGAGGAACCGCCACTTGCAAAGGGGCTTAAGAATGTAGCGTGAGGATGTAGGCAGATGGACTCACAAACTGAAGAAGTTTACAGTGTTGTGAAACAGATGGTGTACAGGAAACTGATAAACATGCATGGGGTGGTGCGCATGGCTACGGGCTGTGGGAGCAAACTATCATGTAGCTTGACAATCATGTGCTTTGGAACAACAAATAATGAAAGCAAGTGTGAAAAGCCGTTGATACCTATACTCAGTATCCAGGGAGTAAGCCAGGGACTGGGGTGGGACAGGAATGACCCCTGCAGGTGTGTACCCCTTCCCCTAGTGCGCGACTGCATGTGAAAATGGCCTCCTGACCATTATTTTGACACTGATGTCATGCCAATCTATTATGTGAGCAGAGGTCTAGGCCTGTCCATTAGTAATAAAAGGTCCTTGATTTGTTCTGAGACCTGGAGGAGCACACCGCGCCTGCCCTCTTAGTGGGTTCTGGACTATTGTATATGCCCTCGGTGCACCACATAAAGCATAAAGAGTGCCTTGTTTTGTGATTCAGTAGTGTCACCCAACCTTTTCCTTTGTGTTAGGAGTCGAGCATACTGTCTCCACTAATGTAAGTGGAGAGGCCTCTCACCTCACTTTGCACATGTTTTGGATACTCTTGATGATGCAAACCACGTTGCTATCTGCTGTGTGAGCAATCACTTTGCACAAAGGCTGTGTTTTAGAGAGCAGCCTGAGAATAACATTTAAAAGTGCACCAACCCAAACAGGTTCTGCATCCTTAGAGAGTGGATACAGAACCACTGTCTGGAAAATATGTCTAAAAGGGGTGCCAAAATCACCCTACTTTGTTATAATCCCAAATTCTTCTAGACCAGAAGAGAGTGTTTTGCAGAGTCCTGGAGTACTGTAAGAGCTATTGCTTAACCATTGCTGTAGTCTGTAGACAGCTGGTCTCCCAGAGTTGAGTGAACATCACGTGAACTATGTGCTGGAGGAGCTGAGTGTCTGCCTTGCATGCCTAGAAGCCTGTCTGCTTAGAGACTAAAGGAGTGTGCCTGGCTCACCAGGTGGATAGTTTGGGAGAAAAAACCCATTGTCTTGCTGGTGTGAGGAGTACCTAATTAAAACGGACCTACCCAGAGAGTCAGAAGCCAGAAATTAACTGTTATAGGGGGATTTCTGGTTGTGCCATGCATTTTCCATGTGAGCGGCATAAGACTTTACTAGAATTATGTTGTCGTTCAGTAGTTTATCATGGGCTTTAGAGAGAAGTGGTGCCTCTGATGTTAGTGAAAACTGCAGCAGTGACCCGTTCAGGTAAGAGGGGTGGGGCCGGTTTGGGGGAGGGGGATTCAACAAACTACCATGAGAGAAAATTAATTAAATAATTAATTTTCCCTCGTTGTTGTCAGTTGAATCCCCCCACCCAGCCCCACTGCCCCGCCGCTCTTACCTGCACAGGCCGCTCCCGGAAAACTGTGTCTCTACCCAAGCTAGATGCCCTGATCAACCCAGAGGCTGCAACTGCCAGAAAGACACTACCGCTTGGCATTTGACCGGGAGGCAACAACTGCCAGACTGGAACTTCTGTCTGCAGCCAGTCTGTCGAGACACCAAAAACAAGTGCTATCAAGCATATCTGCCTTATCAATCATCCCATGAATTTTGTCCCTAGCAAGGCTGCCAGTACAGCTGCTACAGACCCGTCTGATTATGGAGTGCAGTAACTAGGGTATGGCACAAAGATGGACTCTGAATGCAAATGAGCACACTCTGGGGGCACATGGATTGAGGCATGAGTACAGTGACTCTGGAGAAATGTCACTAGGTTTAAGGAGATTACTCTGCACTGCTTATTGCAGCATGCCATACAGCATGCACTCCATTGCATGCTGCATTACCTTTGCGCCCTTCTTCCTTGTTCTAGTCCATATTCATGAGTCTGAAGCTGGAAACCTGCTGCTTTCAAAGAGAACACAGACGACAGACTCTGACAGATGTATTTATGCTGCAAGTTCCTGCTGGGTTTGGATCTTGACTATTGGTTCTCTGCTGGGATAGAGAGGCTGATTAGAGGGACTCTCATTTAACCCAACAAAGGATTCCACAGTTTAGATTACGCCCCAAGGAGAAGCAATGGAAGAGCATGCAGGAAGAGCTAGACTAATAATTGTAAGTGTGGTGCTTGCAGTTGTTGTTCTGAGCAGATGGCATTCATGGTCTGCCTGTGGGCTTGTGCATACCCGAGGACAGGTTTAGGGTATGGAAGTTTCTGTTTAGGTTGTGTCTACAAAACAGAACAGCTGTCTGGTTGGGAAAAACATATTGTGGGCTTACCAGGAACATAGAGGGGAGCCTGCCTATTGATTATCATTGGTTGCCTTTCCTGTCACCCTTATATGTCGGCTTTTTGTTTGTGTGCCAGTGTGTCTATCTTGTGTTTGTCTTTCCCATGGAGCATAGCTTTAACCTCTGTTTTGATTGTCTGGCTTCTGAGCTGCCATTGCTTGTTTTTTAAGCACAACTTTTTTAGGTCTCGCCTGCCATTAGCAGCGCGCATGCGCTGCTCGCGCCATGTGATGGCCTTTTGGAACCGAGGCACAAGAAACTTAAATAAAAAATGCATAAAAGGCGAAAAGGGGACAGTGTAGAAATCCCCTGACCCCCTAGGCCTGCTCAAGAGGTCCCACAAGGACCCCCAGGGCCCCAAATGTTATTTTTTATTTTTAAATCGGCAAAATCGGCGCAGAGTGCGCGGATCTTGCCAATAAAAAAAAAAGAAGCGCGGGCTCCCGCGCTTCGATGCTAATTAGCCCCCGGCGGGGCCAAATCCCGGGGGCATGTTAATAAAAATAAAGTGTGGGGGGCAATCCCTCCCCACACTACCCCTGGAACCGCCACCCCCGGGGCAAAAGCATGTATAATTGCGGGGGAGGCACACGGCCCTCCGCAGCCCCGGGAACCGCCACCCCTGGGGCTTAATAGTATAATTTTGGGGGGCCTCTAAGGCCCCGGGGACCGCCACCTCCAGGGCTCAACGTAATTGAGATTGCGGGGGCACACTGCCCCCCGCATCCCCGGGGACCGCCACCCCCCGGGGCTTGTTTTTCATTAAAAAAAACCCTGTGTGGGGGGGGCGAGTTGTACTAACTATAACTCACGCACCCGCAATTCACTGCTGATGATATCACATATTACATCATTCATGACATGGTCAGTGACATCACTGATGACATTTCAAATGACATCACTGATGACATCATCCATGTGGCAATCTGATACATCTCATCATACACTAGTATAACCTTTCAACACTCATTATAAAATATGGAGTACCATATTTGAAACCATTGACACACCAATACAAGTTTCTAAAAACTCACTCAGTGATTCCTACATCTACACACACATCTAAACACTTACCTATTGATTCACTCATACATGCTAACAAAGATCAATAGAACAGTATTAAATATACCTATACACCTACATCGACATTACACACCAGCACACATCCTATTCACTTATGCAGTCATCCTATTCACTTTTGCAAACAATTGATCATACTTACATTTACTAAGCTACACACTTATACAAACACCACTTTATTTATTCATATAGATAGGAACTCATACTTACAGGCAGATGCATCAAAGAAAATACCGGGAGCAAACGGGCAGATTCTCAGAATCTGGCCGCTTGCTCCCGGTATTTTTGCATTTGGGATGCATCATCCCAAATGCAGAAATCGCAATTTAAGGAATCTCTAAATAGCGATTCCTTAAATTGCTCTTGCATTTAAGGAATCCCAAAATGAGATTCCTTAAATGCAATGCATGAAACCCAAAAAAATAGCGATTTCACTAATAGGGGGAGCAAATTACCATGAAGTTGACCTTCATGGTAATTTGCTAAAAGTTTGAAAAATGCACTTTTGTGCATTTTTCAAAGTTACATGTTGCGCACACACATGCCCTTAGGGCATGTGTGTGTGTAACATTTGTGCACAGGTCCATTTCAGGGGTGCAACAGGGTGTTCTTTGGACACCCTGGCACCCTTGAAATAGCGGAACATTAGCGATTCGGTAATAGCTAATCGCTAATAAGGAATGGCTTTCCCATTCATTCCTATGGGCCTTAGGCCCATAGGAATGAATGGGAAAGCCATTCCTTATTAGCGATTAGCTATTACCGAATCGCAAATAAGGAATCTGTAGGAATCGCTAATAACATTGCGATTCCTACATGCATCCCGTTTTGCGAGTCTTTAATAGCGATTCCTTAAAATTCGCTATTAAGGACTCGCAAAACATAACTTTGATGCATCTGCCAGTTAGTGTTTTATAAAATCACTATTACAAGTATACAGTTTTCAATACAGTCACTCATACAATCACTGAGTCTTATGTATTCTTATTTATATACAACAACTGTCACATACACTGCCTTTTATATTTCTACTATGTTGGACATGTATCAGTAAGAAATATATTTACTCATCACCCAGGGGCGTAACAAACACCACTGCAGCCCCTGCGGTGCGGGGGTGCCCCAGTCTTGGTAGGTGAAGGGGGGCCCCTCAGCTCTGAGATCTGTGAGGCTCTGAAGCATCAGCTGCAGTCTGCAGCCTGCTCTGAGCCCCTCCTCTGACCCAGGACTGAAGAGAAACAATGTAACAAGTTACATTGTTTCTCTTCAGTCAGAGCCCTGAGCCCAGAAAGAGGATGGGGTGGGGGCCCTCAGAGAGCAGGAGGCAGCATATAAAACTGCTCAGGACCCTGACAAAGGTGGGAGTGGGGGCCCTCAGAGACAGCATTCCCCACAGGGCACTGCATCTGAGAAGGGAGAGGACAAGGATGGGGGTGGGGGCCCCAGAGACAGTGCAGGAGGCAGCGCAGAGGAGAGCTGACAGGAGAAAGGATGGGGGCGTGGGCCCCAGAGACAGCGCAGGAGGCAGAGCAGAGCTGACAGGAGAAAGGATGGGGGTGGGGCCCCAGAGAGAGCAGAAGTCAGCGCAGAGGAGAGCTGACAGGGGAAAGGATGGGGGTGGGGGCCCCAGAGACAGCACAGAGGAGAGCTGACAAGAGAAAGGATTGGGGTGGGGCCCCAGAGACAGCACAGGAGGCAGCACAGAGAAGAGCTGACAGGAGAAAGGATGGGGGTGGAGGCCCCAGAGACAGCACAGGAGGCAGCACAGAGGAGAGCTCACAGGAGAAAGGATGGAGTAGGGGCCCCAGAGACAGCATTCTCCACAGGGCTCTGCTCCTCTGAGGCAGCACAGAGCTGACTTCGGCCAGAAAGTTTGCCGCTCCAGAAACAGGATCTGCTGGGATGCATTTGAAGGTGAGAGTTAGAGCTATTGATGTTGTAAAGGCAATGCATTTTACCTATGCATTTTACCTACGCATTTTCTGTTTAGAGTGGAGGGAATGTGTGTGGTGTCAAGTGGACATATATGGTTTGGATTGAAATTGTTGGTTGTGGAATTGTGTTGCGTTGATTGGATCTGTGTAGTGAAATAATGTGGCATGGTGTGCAGTGTAATTATGTGGTATTGAGTGGAGTGGGGTTGTGTGTCTTGGAGTGGTATTAACTGGAATGGTATTTTGTGTTGTGGAGTGATATGTCGTAGAGTTTACTTACGTGGTGTGCTGTTAAATATTGTAGCATGATGTGGAATTTTGTGGTGTAGATTGGCTGTATGTGGTGTGTTGTGCATTTGTGGTGTTAGGCTGAATTATGTAGTTTGTTGTGAATTATGTGGTGTGGAAGTGAAATGTGTAGAGTTGAATTGTGTGACGTGGAAGTTACGGTGCTGAGTGAAATTATGATGAGTGGTATTATGAGGCATGGTGTGAAGTGTAGCTATGTGGAGTGTTGCTACGTGGCATAGACTGGATTTATGTGGAGTGTATGTATGCAGTATGGAGTAGAACATAATTATGTGGAGGTTAATTTGGTGGAGCTGTGTGGTATATGTGGAGTGTTATTATGCTGTGTGATAAATGGCGTGGGGATAAATGGTGGAATTGTGTGATGTGTGGAATTATGTGGAGTGGTGTATAATTATGCGGAGTGGAATTATGCAACATGTTGCAGAGTTGTATTTTGTGGAGGGTAATTATGTGTTTTAGAGTTGAGTGTAAATATGTTGTGTGAAGTGTAGTTATATAGGTTGAAGATGAATTATGTATAGTTGAGTTGTGTGGAGTGTGATTATGTGGTTGGGAGTGGTATTAAGTTGTGTGGAATGTTATTCTGTGATGTGGAATTATGTGGTATGGAGTGAAGTGGAAATATGTGTATTTTTAGGATTATAATTATGTGGTATGGAATGTTGCAGGGTTAAATAATTTATAGTTGAATTGTGTGGCGTGGAATTATAATCAGGAGCATAACACAGGCCCCAGGGGTGTAACACAATCCCCCGCAGCCCCTGTGTTGCGGGGGACCCCTTTGCTCCAGGGGCCCACTCAGCGGTGCCAGCAAGCACTACACATCAGTGACCGTCTGGGATAGGTAATTTATTAATATAGGTAGGTTATCTAACTTACGCTCGCTCTAGACATTTCTTCACAAATTAAATGGTAAAATGTAACAAAATGGTAATGGTGCACCCTGAGCAGCGTGCATATGTCTCCGCCGCTGCGTCTGTGCGGTCTTACTCTTCACCTTAGGGTGGGGCTGGTGACCACTTGTCATGCGCATTGCTGACTGATTAAGCGAGGAGGCATCCCAGAGGCCAGAGTGGAGACAATTGAGAGGTAACATGCGATTTCTCTGGCTAGCCTTGTTTGCCCTGTCTTCTGCGGCCCGCACAGGTGAGTCTGTCTGTTCCCCCAGTCTATGCCCCCCAAAGACAAGTGCACCCTACCCAAAATTCATTGCGACGACCACTTGTGTTCGTAAGGTCTCCAGTTTAGAGTGAAGTCATTTAGTAAATGAAAGGCTCCTTTGGTACATGAAGAATGTTTGGAAAAGAGGGGGGAGGGTTATGTTACACATTAAAGATTAAAAGTGCGTGTCATCAGTTTCACCTGCAATTTATGTTGATTTGCGGATTTAACAGAAAACACAAAAATTGTCATTGAAGTTTGTGGGCGCAAGAAAATGTATCCTTCAGCTATGAATTTACACCTTTGTCTGTGACTTCGGGAGAAGTTTCCTGGTTTTGCCCGACTTTAACAAGGCAAAGTGGTACCCCCCTCCCCCCAAAACTGACCCGATTTCTTTTGTCGTTGATTTCTAGTTGCCGAGTGGTGTCAGTTCTGAAGGAGCGGGGTCCAGCTGAACTGAACATCAGGGTGTGAGTGGGTGGAGTGGGGGGAGGGTTGCGGCAGAGAGGGTGAGGATTGGGGCTGTGGTGGCAGTGGTGCTACATAAATTGCAGCTTGCAGAAAAAAAGGGTTTCTAGCTGAGACAGATAAAAGTTACTAAAAGTACAGCAACATGCATTGCTGCACAGTCGAATGCCCGTCGCAAAAATTGACAGCCCACTTTTCAGTTACTCTCTGCTGTTTGGTTTTTAAACTGAGACTGAGGTGAAACGTTTGCCAGAACAGTCTTAAAAGGTGTAAAAATTACAAAATTTTTTAATTTAAGTATCACAAAATGTGCGGAATTATACCGCATAATTTGCCTTTTCCTGCTGCATAATTGAGTACCTGCAGCGTAATTCTCATGGCACTGCATACCATGTACTTCCCTCTGTTTACTGCTGTCGCAAAGAGCCACCAATCCTATACCCCATAGATATGAAAGGAAAAAAATAACATTTACAGTCTTTCTACATTACGAAGCATGTTCTACCAGAGGTTGCACGTGACTTCTGTGGAAACAGGCACCAGCGTGTGTAACTCTCTTATCTTTCTGGACTTTTTTTTTAACACCAGAACAACCTACCTCACTTGCGACCTTTGAACTGTGGGGCGCTCCGTGTAGAAGCCCTGAAGCCACTGTACTCCGCTCAGTAGCAGTAAAAGTATAAATGTTTCTGGTCCTTAAATGTCTCCAAATCCCTGACCCTGTGGGTGTGACAAGATCACCCAACATCCTGCCCCGGAAACCTGCCATCCCCACAGACCTCTCCAGGCAGAGAAACCTGCCAGTCCTACAGACCTCTCTAGGCACAGATACCTGCCAGCCTCACAGACCGTCCCAGGCAAAGAAACCAGCCAGCCTCACAGACCTCCCCGGGCACAGAAACCTGCCAGCCCCACAGACCTCTCCGGGCACAGAAACCTACCAGCCCCACAGACCTCCCCAAGCACAGAAACCTGCCAGTCCCACAGACCACCCCAGGGAGAGAAACCTGCCAGCCCCACAGACCTCCCCGGGGACAGAAACCTGCCAGTCCCACAGACCTCCTCGGGCAGAGAATCCAGCCAGTCTTACAGTTCTCCCCAGGCACAGAAACTTGCTGGCCCCACAGACCTCCCCAGGCACAGAAACGTGCCAGTCCCACAGACCACCCCAAGCACATAAACCTGCCAGTCACACAGACCTCACAGGGTACAGAAACCTGCCAGTCCCACAGACCTTCACAGGCACAGAATCTGCCATCCCCACAGACCTCTTCAGGTAGAGAAACCTGCCAGCCCCACAGACCTCCCTAATCACAGAAACCTGCCAGTCCCACAGACCTCCCCGGGCACAGAAACCTGCCAGTTCCAATGACCACCCCGGGTACAGAAACCTGCCAGCCCCACAGACCTCCCCAGGCACTGAAGTCTGCCAGCCCCACAGACCTCCCAAAGCACAGAAACCTGCCAGTTCCATTGACCTCCCCGGGCACAGAACCCTGCCAGCCCCACAGACCTCCCTAAGCACAGAAACCTCCGAGTCCCACAGACCTCCTCAGGCAGGGAAACCAGCCAGCCCATCAGACCTCCCCAGGCACAGAAACCTGCCAGCTCCACAGGCCTCCCCAAGCAAATAATCCTGCCATTCCCACAGACCTCCCCAGGCAGAGAAACCTGCCAGCCCCACAGACCTCTCCAGGCAGAGAAACCTGCCAGTCCCACAGACCTCCCCAGGCAGAGAAACCTGCCAGTCCCACTAACCTCCTCAGGTATAGAAACCTGTTAGCCCCACCGACCCCCCCTAGGGTACAGAAACCTGCCAGTCCCACAGACCTCCCCGGGCACAGAAACCTACCAGCCCCACAGACCTCCCCAAGCACAGAAAGCTGCCAGCCCCACAGACCTCCCCAGGCAGAGACACCTGCCAGTCCCACTGGCCTCCCCAGGCACAGAAACCTGTTTGCCCCACCGACCTCCCAGGGCACAAAAACCTGCCATCCCCACAGACCTCTCCAGGCAAAGAATTCTGCCAGCCCCACAGACCTCCTCAAGCACAGAATCCTGCCAGCCCCACAGACCTCCCCAGGCGGAGAAACCTGCCAGTCCCACAGACCTCCCCAGGCACAGAAACCAGCCAGTCCCACAGACCTCCCCGGGCACAGAAACATGCCAGTCCCACGGACCTCCCCAAACACAGGAACCTGCCCTCCCCACAGACCTCCCAAGCACAGAAACCTGCCAGTCCCACATACCTCCACATGCACAGAATCTGCCATCTCCACAGACTCCTCCAGGCAGAGAATCTGCCAGACCCACAGACTTCCCCAGGCAGAGAAACCTGCCAGTCCCACAGACCTCCCCAGGCACAGAAACCAGCCAGTCCCACAGACCTCCCCGGGCACAGTAACCTGCCAGTCCCACAGACCTCCACATGCACAGAATCTGCCATCTCCACAGACTTCTCCAGGCAGAGAATCTGCCATCCCCACAGACCTCTCCAGGCACAGAATCCTGCCAGCCCCACAGACCTCCTCAAGCACAGAATCTGCCATCTCCACAGACTTCTCCAGGCAGAGAATCTGCCATCCCCACAGACCTCTCCAGGCACAGAATCCTGCCAGTCCCACAGACCTCCCCAGGCACAGAAACCTGCCAGCCCCACAAACCTCCTCAAGCACAGAATCCTACCAGCCCCACAGACCTCCCCAAACACAGGAACCTGCCAGCCCCACAGACCTCCCCAAGCACAGAAAGATGCCAGCCCCACAGACCTCCCCAGGCAGAGACACCTGCCAGTCCCACTGGCCTCCCCAGGCACAGAAACCTGTTAGCCCCACCGACCTCCCAGGGCACAAAAACCTGCCATCCCCACAGACCTCTCCAGGCAAAGAATTCTGCCAACCCCACAGACCTCCTCAAGCACAGAATCCTGCCAGCCCCACAGACCTCCCCAGGCGGAGAAACCTGCCAGTCCCACAGACCTCCCCAGGCACAGAAACCAGCCAGTCCCACAGACCTCCCCGGGCACAGAAACATGCCAGTCCCACGGACCTCCCCAAACACAGGAACCTGCCCTCCCCACAGACCTCCCAAGCACAGAAACCTGCCAGTCCCACATACCTCCATATGCACAGAATCTGCCATCTCCACAGACTCCTCCAGGCAGAGAATCTGCCAGACCCACAGACTTCCCCAGGCAGAGAAACCTGCCAGTCCCACAGACCTTTCCAGGCACAGAATCCTGCCAGCCCCACAGACCTCCTCAAGCACAGAATCTGCCATCTCCACAGACTTCTCCAGGCAGAGAATCTGCCATCCCCACATACCTCTCCAGGCACAGAATCCTGCCAGTCCCACAGACCTCACCAGGCACAGAAACCTGCCAGCCCCACAAACCTCCTCAAGCACAGAATTCTGCCAGACCCACAGACCTCCCCAAACACAGGAACCTGCCATCCCCACAGACCTCCCCAAGCACAGAAACCTGCCAGTCCCACAGACCTACACATGCACAGAATCTTGCCAGCCCCACAGATCTCCCCAGGCAGAGAAACCTGTTAGTCCCACAAACATCCCAGGGCACTGAAACCTGGCGGTCCCACAGACGTCCCCGGGCACAGAATCCTGCCAGCTCCACAGACCTCCCCAAACACAGGAACCTGCCAGTCCCACAGACCTCCACATGCACAGAATCTGCCATCTCCACAGACCTCTCCAGGCAGAGAAACCTGCCAGTCCAACAGACCTCCCCAAGCACAGAATCTTGCCAGCCCCACAGACCTCCCCAGGCAGAGAAACATGCTAGTCCCACAGACCTCCACAGGCACAGAAACCTGTTAGCCCCACAAACGTCCCAGGGCACAGAAACCTGGCAGTCCCATAGACCTCACCAAGCACAGAAACTTGACAGTCCCACAGACCTCCCTAGGCAGAGAGAGCTTGCCAGCCCCACAGACTTCCCCAGGCAGAGAAACCTGCCAGCCCCACAGACCACCCCAGGCACAGAAACCAGCCAGTCCCACAGACCTCCCCAGGTACGGAAACCTGTTAGCCCCACAGACCTCTCATGGTACAGAAACCTGCCAGTCCCACAGACCTCCCCAGGCACAGAAACCTGCCAGTCCCACAGACCTCTCTGGGAACAGAAACCTGACAGTCCCACAGACCTACCCAAGCTCAGAAACCTGCCAGCCCCACAGACTTCCCTAGGCACAGAAACCTGTTAGCCCCACAGACGGACGTCTGTGGGGCTAACAGGTTTCTGTGTACAGAAACCTGCCAGTCCCACAGACCTCCCCGGGCACAGAAACCTGCCAGTCCCACAGACCTCCCCAATCACACAAACTTGCCAGTCCCACAGACCTCCCCAGGCACAGAAACCTGCCAGTCCCACAGACCTCCCCAAGCACAAAAACCTGCCAATCCCACAGACCTCCCCGGGCAGAGAAACCTGCCAGCCCCACAGACCTCCCCAAGCACAGAATCTTGCCAGCCCCACAGACCACCCCAGGCAGAGAAACCTGCTAGTCCCACAAACCTCCACAGGCACAGAAACCTGTTAGCCCCACAGACATCCCAGGGCACAGATACCTGCCAGTCCCACAGACCTCCCCAGGCACAGAAACCTGCTAGCCTCACAGACCTCACCAAGCACAGAAACTTGCCAGTCCCACAGACCTCCCCAGGCAGAGAAACTTGCCAATCCCACAGACCTCCCCAGGCAGAGAAACCTGCCAGCCCCACAGACCACCCCAGGCACAGAAAGCAGCCAGTCCCACAGACCTCCTAGGCACAGAAACCTGTTAGCCCCACAGACCTCCCATGGTACAGAAACTTGCCAGTCCCATCGACCTCCCCAGGTACAGAAACCTGCCAGTCCCACAGACCTCCCCAAGCACAGAAACCTGCCAGCCCCACAGACCTCCCTAGGCACAGAAACCTGTTAGCCCCATAGACCTCCAAGGATACAGAAAGCTGCCAGTCCCACAGACCTCCCCGGGCACAGAAACCTGCCTGTCCCACAGACATCCCCAAGTACAGAATCCTGCCAGTCCCACAGACCTCCCCGGGCACAGAAACCTGCCAGTCCCACAGCCCTCCCCAAGCACAGAAACCTGCCAACCCCACAGACCTCCCCAAGCATAGAAACCTGCCAGTTCCACAGACCTCCACAGGCACAGAATCTGCAATCTCCAAAGACCGCTCCAAGCACAGAATCTTGCCAGCCCCACAGACCTCCCCAGGCAGAGAAACCTGCCAGTCCCACAGACCTCCACAGGCAGCGAAACCTGCCAGCAACACAGACTGCCCCAGGCACAGAATCCTGCCAGTCCCATAGACCTCCCCCAGACAGGGAAACCTGCCAGCCGCACAGACCTCCCCGGGCACTGAAGTCTGCCAGCCCTACAGACCTCCCCAAGCACAGAAACCTGCCAGTTCCATTGACCTCCCCGGGCACTGAAGTCTGCCAGCCCTACAGACCTCCCCAAGCACAGAAACATGCCAGTTCCATTGACCTCCCAGGGCACAGAAACCTGCCAGCCCCACAGACGTCCCCAAGCACAGAATCCTGCCAGCCCGACAGACCTCCCCAGGCAGAGAAGCCTGCCAGTCCCACAGACCTCCCCAGGCAGAGAAACCTGCCAGCCCCACAGACCTCCCCAGGCACAGAAACCAGCCAGTCCCACAGACCTCCCTGGGTACAGAAACATGCCAGTCCCACAGGGCTACACAGGCACAGAATCTGACATCCCCACAGACCTCTCCAAGAAGAGAAACCTGCCAACGCCACAGACCTCCCCAAGCACAGAATCCTGCCAGACCCACAGACCTCCCCAGGTAGAGAAACCTGCCAGTCCCACAGACCTCCACAGGCAGGAAAACCTGTCAGTCCCACAGACTTCCATGGGCATAGAAACCTGCCAGTCCCACAGAACTCGCTGAGCACAAAAACCTGCCAGTCCCACAGACTTCATCGCCGGGGCACATGAGAAACTTTTTCTATGTTTGTGCTGCGGCCAAAATAGAATAAGCTTACTATGGGCTAATTATTGTTGCTATGTTTGTGCAAAATGAATTTGTTCTGTTTTTTACCTGGTGTTAAAGTGAACTTATGGCCCAAAGTGGTAGGTCTGTTGTTTTTCTAATGAGATAGCTACAAAACTGAAATAAGAGGCATTTCTGGCATCTTTGCAGTGGCATAAGATAAGCACCCGCAGCTCCCTCGTTGCAGGGTGGGCCCTCAAGCTCCAGGGGGCCTTCTCTGAAAAAGTGGTAGGTGGTGGCTTGGGTAGGGGGCGCCCTCCATGTACTTTGCAGGGGGGCCCCCTCAACTTTCGTTACGCCACTGTCAGCACCACACCCATAAAGAGATTCACTCACCCAAATAACTGTTTCCACATACAGTCTTAACCTCATATACCTACTAAATCAACTATTTACACATCTTTGGACAGTCAAACACCTCCCACCGAACCACACACACATTCACTATCCCATACAAATACTCACTTAACTAATTAATAACTAATATAGACTTTCATGTAGCTAGTAACCAACTTATGTAGTAGTTTACACAAGAGATAGACTGATACAGATAGTCGCACAGTTTAATCACTATCCCATATATTTAGTGAGACACTTTAAATTAGACACTTAGACAGTCAATCACAGTGCTCCTAAATCCATCATCCAGACACTTATACATCCACTCAGTCTTCAATGCAGATTGCTATATATATAATATTTAAATATCGAACCAAACCACATTCACTGGATGATGTCATCAGTGATGTCATTAGTGATGTAATTTTAGATGTTATCAGAGATGTCACTGACCATGTCATGAATGATGTAATATGTGACATAATCAGCAATGGATTGCGGGCGCGCGAGTTATAGTTAGTACAACTAACTATAACGGAGGCATTTCAATGGTTTGTACGAGTGAAATGTCCAGCTAACTATAACAACCCTAAAACCTATGTTTTTTTTCAGTGAATTTTCAAGGTTTTTTAAATACTAAATCCTAACTATAACATCACATGTCTGAAACCTATGGTTTTTGCAGTGAATATATATATATATAAAGGAGATTTGCTTTGGAATATTGGCGTGCTGCCACTGACACGCAAAGGGGACCCTTCCTCAAGCATCCAAGGTGTCAATGGCTACTCACCTGGATCGCCGCCCTTCTCCAGGAAGCTGGGAACCTGTTGTCAATGACGGCCCATAATATATGGAGAGAACACAGTTACTTTAACTACCGCCTCCAGGTACTCTGCCAGCGGCGAAGAGGACAGCTGGAAGTGAGGGCTGAGACACCGTTTATGGTCCAGCACTGTGCGAAGGTCTCAGCCTGAATCACATGACTCAGCCTCTCACTTGGAGCAAAGAAATAATACGGCTGACAAGAACACTCACTAGCGCCACGGACTAACTGCATGCTGGGACTTGCAGTCTCGGAACACTGAACAGCTTTAGTGCTTTTGATGTTATGCGAGTCAGGTGTGTCCCACACTACTTAAGGAGGATGGGCTGATACATAGCGAATTGAGACTTCAGAACACCCGAGGCATTTGAAAAAGGCAGTCGCCGAAACGCGTCATGCCGGGTTTTTGAAAAAAAAGGAGTACTCAGAGCCCCGCTGTGTCCCCTTGTCTGCTTTCACGAAAGGAGATTTGCTTTGGAACATATATAGATATATATATATATTTTAAGCAATTCAAAAATACACCGCACTCTTCTCGGATGATTAAAGCAGTTTAATCCAGCTCAGTAAATCTTCCTCACCTACGCGTTTCGAACAATAAATGTTCTTGATCACGGTAGTAACAAGTCCATCTTTACTTTTTGTTATTTATACCCTCCTGGCCCACTTAACAATTAGGATGCATTGTGGGAGGGGTAGTTTGTGCTCAGTTCTGATAAAAACCATTTATCATTTTCCTTGTACCTTTTTAACAAGCCAAAAAAAAACTCAGACGTTTGGAATCAAAATTGATAATAAGATTCAAGACTAAGATTCTGATCGGTTTAAATGGGGACGAAGAACTGTATGTACACTTATAAATAAATTACAAATACCTGGGAAAGACAATAAAATGACAAATATGAATCATGCATATATTCTATCCATTGGAAATATTGGTGTATAATGTCCATAACAGGCGTGTATGGGATAACAATACAGTGAGAATGATATAAGAAATATCTGAGAATAGGACATTTTTGCTATGACCTAGCGCATTTGACTGCTCTTTGTAGTACTTTTTGGACTAAATATAATCAATGAAGGGTCATGATTGACTTAAACTATGGTAAATTATTGTTTAATTTTTTGCACTGCCAGTAATTAAAAATGTATATTTTGATTATCGATTTCCTATACCAACAAATAAGCCGCTGAATAGACAAGAGTGAAAAGCACTCAGCTATCACTTATGTATATATGTATATAAACATATATACGAAACTTAGAAGAAGAAAAAATCTTCTATCTAACAGGGCATTCAGCCCTCTAAAGATCATTTAATCCTGATCTAATCCAGAAACTTGTCAAAACTCGTGGCTTGTTAAAAAGGTACAAGGAAAATGATAAATGGTTTTATCAGAACTGAGCACAAACTACCCCTCCCACAATGCATCCTAATTGTTAAGTGGGCCAGGAGGGTATAAATAACAAAAAGTAAAGACAGACTTGTTACTACCGTGATCAAGAACATTTATTGTTCGAAATGCGTATGTGAGGAAGATTTACTGAGCTGGATTAAACTGCTTTAATCATCCGAGAAGAGTGCGGTGTATTTTTGAATTGCTTAAAATAATTTACGAGTCTTGTCCTTGACTCGTCACCTGCACCAGCTGGTCGGCCGCTCCTTCTCCAACAAGGGATATTTGCTTTTGAAATATATATATATATATATATATATATATATATATATATATATATATATATATATATATCACGCTCCTTGCTTGTTCCAGTTATTGAAAGGCACACGAACACACACAAGGCTTCAAGCATAAGCCTTTAATCACTGGTACAGAAGCGTCTGGCTGCCCACCTTTCACAGTCAGAGTCCCACTGCCTGACGCGTTTCGAAATAACTTCTTCCTCAGAGGCTTGTGTGGAAAATGAAAAGAGCACCAGCTGGTTCAAACACTCCCTTTTTCTTCTGCATGATAGCACGCCCCCTGATTGGGCTGTTCTGAATGAATCCTGCGCTGTGCATTGAGGGAAATGTAGTGCCATGTTATTAAGGTGCTCTGTGCAAAATGTTCTGTTGGATAAAAGACCTTCAGATAGGTCCCGGCAGCTGGCGCTTCCTGATCCAAAGTGAAGTGCCCCACATGTGAGGACCGGCTGATGACAACCCCCGTGGCCCCCAGGTTCTCGGGGTGGTGCACTTTCGACGGCCCAGCAGCCGCCTATAAATCACGCTCCTTGCTTGTTCCAGTTATTGAAAGGCACACGAACACACACAAGGCTTCAAGCATAAGCCTTTAATCACTGGTACAGAAGCGTCTGGCTGCCCACCTTTCACAGTCAGAGTCCCACTGCCTGACGCGTTTCGAAATAACTTCTTCCTCAGAGGCTTGTGTGGAAAATGAAAAGAGCACCAGCTGGTTCAAACACTCCCTTTTTCTTCTGCATGATAGCACGCCCCCTGATTGGGCTGTTCTGAATGAATCCTGCGCTGTGCATTGAGGGAAATGTAGTGCCATGTTATTAAGGTGCTCTGTGCAAAATGTTCTGTTGGATAAAAGACCTTCAGATAGGTCCCGGCAGCTGGCGCTTCCTGATCCAAAGTGAAGTGCCCCACATGTGAGGACCGGCTGATGACAACCCCCGTGGCCCCCAGGTTCTCGGGGTGGTGCACTTTCGACGGCCCAGCAGCCACCTATAAATCACGCTCCTTGCTTGTTCCAGTTATTGAAAGGCACACGAACACACACAAGGCTTCAAGCATAAGCCTTTAATCACTGGTACAGAAGCGTCTGGCTGCCCACCTTTCACAGTCAGAGTCCCACTGCCTGACGCGTTTCGAAATAACTTCTTCCTCAGAGGCTTGTGTGGAAAATGAAAAGAGCACCAGCTGGTTCAAACACTCCCTTTTTCTTCTGCATGATAGCACACCCCCTGATTGGGCTGTTCTGAATGAATCCTGCGCTGTGCATTGAGGGAAATGTAGTGCCATGTTATTAAGGTGCTCTGTGCAAAATGTTCTGTTGGATAAAAGACCTTCAGATAGGTCCCGGCAGCTGGCGCTTCCTGATCCAAAGTGAAGTGCCCCACATGTGAGGACCGGCTGATGACAACCCCCGTGGCCCCCAGGTTCTCGGGGTGGTGCACTTTCGACGGCCCAGCAGCCGCCTATAAATCACGCTCCTTGCTTGTTCCAGTTATTGAAAGGCACACGAACACACACAAGGCTTCAAGCATAAGCCTTTAATCACTGGTACAGAAGCGTCTGGCTGCCCACCTTTCACAGTCAGAGTCCCACTGCCTGACGCGTTTCGAAATAACTTCTTCCTCAGAGGCTTGTGTGGAAAATGAAAAGAGCACCAGCTGGTTCAAACACTCCCTTTTTCTTCTGCATGATAGCACGCCCCCTGATTGGGCTGTTCTGAATGAATCCTGCGCTGTGCATTGAGGGAAATGTAGTGCCATGTTATTAAGGTGCTCTGTGCAAAATGTTCTGTTGGATAAAAGACCTTCAGATAGGTCCCGGCAGCTGGCGCTTCCTGATCCAAAGTGAAGTGCCCCACATGTGAGGACCGGCTGATGACAACCCCCGTGGCCCCCAGGTTCTCGGGGTGGTGCACTTTCGACGGCCCAGCAGCCGCCTATAAATCACGCTCCTTGCTTGTTCCAGTTATTGAAAGGCACACGAACACACACAAGGCTTCAAGCATAAGCCTTTAATCACTGGTACAGAAGCGTCTGGCTGCCCACCTTTCACAGTCAGAGTCCCACTGCCTGACGCGTTTCGAAATAACTTCTTCCTCAGAGGCTTGTGTGGAAAATGAAAAGAGCACCAGCTGGTTCAAACACTCCCTTTTTCTTCTGCATGATAGCACGCCCCCTGATTGGGCTGTTCTGAATGAATCCTGCGCTGTGCATTGAGGGAAATGTAGTGCCATGTTATTAAGGTGCTCTGTGCAAAATGTTCTGTTGGATAAAAGACCTTCAGATAGGTCCCGGCAGCTGGCGCTTCCTGATCCAAAGTGAAGTGCCCCACATGTGAGGACCGGCTGATGACAACCCCCGTGGCCCCCAGGTTCTCGGGGTGGTGCACTTTCGACGGCCCAGCAGCCGCCTATAAATCACGCTCCTTGCTTGTTCCAGTTATTGAAAGGCACACGAACACACACAAGGCTTCAAGCATAAGCCTTTAATCACTGGTACAGAAGCGTCTGGCTGCCCACCTTTCACAGTCAGAGTCCCACTGCCTGACGCGTTTCGAAATAACTTCTTCCTCAGAGGCTTGTGTGGAAAATGAAAAGAGCACCAGCTGGTTCAAACACTCCCTTTTTCCTTCTGCATGATAGCACGCCCCCTGATTGGGCTGTTCTGAATGAATCCTGCGCTGTGCATTGAGGGAAATGTAGTGCCATGTTATTAAGGTGCTCTGTGCAAAATGTTCTGTTGGATAAAAGACCTTCAGATAGGTCCCGGCAGCTGGCGCTTCCTGATCCAAAGTGAAGTGCCCCACATGTGAGGACCGGCTGATGACAACCCCCGTGGCCCCCAGGTTCTCGGGGTGGTGCACTTTCGACGGCCCAGCAGCCGCCTATAAATCACGCTCCTTGCTTGTTCCAGTTATTGAAAGGCACACGAACACACACAAGGCTTCAAGCATAAGCCTTTAATCACTGGTACAGAAGCGTCTGGCTGCCCACCTTTCACAGTCAGAGTCCCACTGCCTGACGCGTTTCGAAATAACTTCTTCCTCAGAGGCTTGTGTGGAAAATGAAAAGAGCACCAGCTGGTTCAAACACTCCCTTTTTCTTCTGCATGATAGCACGCCCCCTGATTGGGCTGTTCTGAATGAATCCTGCGCTGTGCATTGAGGGAAATGTAGTGCCATGTTATTAAGGTGCTCTGTCCAAAATGTTCTGTTGGATAAAAGACCTTCAGATAGGTCCCGGCAGCTGGCGCTTCCTGATCCAAAGTGAAGTGCCCCACATGTGAGGACCGGCTGATGACAACCCCCGTGGCCCCCAGGTTCTCGGGGTGGTGCACTTTCGACGGCCCAGCAGCCGCCTATAAATCACGCTCCTTGCTTGTTCCAGTTATTGAAAGGCACACGAACACACACAAGGCTTCAAGCATAAGCCTTTAATCACTGGTACAGAAGCGTCTGGCTGCCCACCTTTCACAGTCAGAGTCCCACTGCCTGACGCGTTTCGAAATAACTTCTTCCTCAGAGGCTTGTGTGGAAAATGAAAAGAGCACCATCTGGTTCAAACACTCCCTTTTTCTTCTGCATGATAGCACGCCCCCTGATTGGGCTGTTCTGAATGAATCCTGCGCTGTGCATTGAGGGAAATGTAGTGCCATGTTATTAAGGTGCTCTGTGCAAAATGTTCTGTTGGATAAAAGACCTTCAGATAGGTCCCGGCAGCTGGCGCTTCCTGATCCAAAGTGAAGTGCCCCACATGTGAGGACCGGCTGATGACAACCCCCGTGGCCCCCAGGTTCTCGGGGTGGTGCACTTTCGACGGCCCAGCAGCCGCCTATAAATCACGCTCCTTGCTTGTTCCAGTTATTGAAAGGCACACGAACACACACAAGGCTTCAAGCATAAGCCTTTAATCACTGGTACAGAAGCGTCTGGCTGCCCACCTTTCACAGTCAGAGTCCCACTGCCTGACGCGTTTCGAAATAACTTCTTCCTCAGAGGCTTGTGTGGAAAATGAAAAGAGCACCAGCTGGTTCAAACACTCCCTTTTTCTTCTGCATGATAGCACGCCCCCTGATTGGGCTGTTCTGAATGAATCCTGCGCTGTGCATTGAGGGAAATGTAGTGCCATGTTATTAAGGTGCTCTGTGCAAAATGTTCTGTTGGATAAAAGACCTTCAGATAGGTCCCGGCAGCTGGCGCTTCCTGATCCAAAGTGAAGTGCCCCACATGTGAGGACCGGCTGATGACAACCCCGTGGCCCCCAGGTTCTCGGGGTGGTGCACTTTCGACGGCCCAGCAGCCGCCTATAAATCACGCTCCTTGCTTGTTCCAGTTATTGAAAGGCACACGAACACACACAAGGCTTCAAGCATAAGCCTTTAATCACTGGTACAGAAGCGTCTGGCTGCCCACCTTTCACAGTCAGAGTCCCACTGCCTGACGCGTTTCGAAATAACTTCTTCCTCAGAGGCTTGTGTGGAAAATGAAAAGAGCACCAGCTGGTTCAAACACTCCCTTTTTCTTCTGCATGATAGCACGCCCCCTGATTGGGCTGTTCTGAATGAATCCTGCGCTGTGCATTGAGGGAAATGTAGTGCCATGTTATTAAGGTGCTCTGTGCAAAATGTTCTGTTGGATAAAAGACCTTCAGATAGGTCCCGGCAGCTGGCGGTTCCTGATCCAAAGTGAAGTGCCCCACATGTGAGGACCGGCTGATGACAACCCCCGTGGCCCCCAGGTTCTCGGGGTGGTGCACTTTCGACGGCCCAGCAGCCGCCTATAAATCACGCTCCTTGCTTGTTCCAGTTATTGAAAGGCACACGAACACACACAAGGCTTCAAGCATAAGCCTTTAATCACTGGTACAGAAGCGTCTGGCTGCCCACCTTTCACAGTCAGAGTCCCACTGCCTGACGCGTTTCGAAATAACTTCTTCCTCAGAGGCTTGTGTGGAAAATGAAAAGAGCACCAGCTGGTTCAAACACTCCCTTTTTCTTCTGCATGATAGCACGCCCCCTGATTGGGCTGTTCTGAATGAATCCTGCGCTGTGCATTGAGGGAAATGTAGTGCCATGTTATTAAGGTGCTCTGTGCAAAATGTTCTGTTGGATAAAAGACCTTCAGATAGGTCCCGGCAGCTGGCGCTTCCTGATCCAAAGTGAAGTGCCCCACATGTGAGGACCGGCTGATGACAACCCCCGTGGCCCCCAGGTTCTCGGGGTGGTGCACTTTCGACGGCCCAGCAGCCGCCTATAAATCACGCTCCTTGCTTGTTCCAGTTATTGAAAGGCACACGAACACACACAAGGCTTCAAGCATAAGCCTTTAATCACTGGTACAGAAGCGTCTGGCTACCCACCTTTCACAGTCAGAGTCCCACTGCCTGACGCGTTTCGAAATAACTTCTTCCTCAGAGGCTTGTGTGGAAAATGAAAAGAGCACCAGCTGGTTCAAACACTCCCTTTTTCTTCTGCATGATAGCACGCCCCCTGATTGGGCTGTTCTGAATGAATCCTGCGCTGTGCATTGAGGGAAATGTAGTGCCATGTTATTAAGGTGCTCTGTGCAAAATGTTCTGTTGGATAAAAGACCTTCAGATAGGTCCCGGCAGCTGGCGCTTCCTGATCCAAAGTGAAGTGCCCCACATGTGAGGACCGGCTGATGACACCCCCGTGGCCCCCAGGTTCTCGGGGTGGTGCACTTTCGACGGCCCAGCAGCCGCCTATAAATCACGCTCCTTGCTTGTTCCAGTTATTGAAAGGCACACGAACACACACAAGGCTTCAAGCATAAGCCTTTAATCACTGGTACAGAAGCGTCTGGCTGCCCACCTTTCACAGTCAGAGTCCCACTGCCTGACGCGTTTCGAAATAACTTCTTCCTCAGAGGCTTGTGTGGAAAATGAAAAGAGCACCAGCTGGTTCAAACACTCCCTTTTTCTTCTGCATGATAGCACGCCCCCTGATTGGGCTGTTCTGAATGAATCCTGCGCTGTGCATTGAGGGAAATGTAGTGCCATGTTATTAAGGTGCTCTGTGCAAAATGTTCTGTTGGATAAAAGACCTTCAGATAGGTCCCGGCAGCTGGCGCTTCCTGATCCAAAGTGAAGTGCCCCACATGTGAGGACCGGCTGATGACAACCCCCGTGGCCCCCAGGTTCTCGGGGTGGTGCACTTTCGACGGCCCAGCAGCCGCCTATAAATCACGCTCCTTGCTTGTTCCAGTTATTGAAAGGCACACGAACACACACAAGGCTTCAAGCATAAGCCTTTAATCACTGGTACAGAAGCGTCTGGCTGCCCACCTTTCACAGTCAGAGTCCCACTGCCTGCCGCGTTTCGAAATAACTTCTTCCTCAGAGGCTTGTGTGGAAAATGAAAAGAGCACCAGCTGGTTCAAACACTCCCTTTTTCTTCTGCATGATAGCACGCCCCCTGATTGGGCTGTTCTGAATGAATCCTGCGCTGTGCATTGAGGGAAATGATGAAGAAGTTATTTCGAAACGCGTCAGGCAGTGGGACTCTGACTGTGAAAGGTGGGCAGCCAGACGCTTCTGTACCAGTGATTAAAGGCTTATGCTTGAAGCCTTGTGTGTGTTCGTGTGCCTTTCAATAACTGGAACAAGCAAGGAGCGTGATTTATAGGCGGCTGCTGGGCCGTCGAAAGTGCACCACCCCGAGAACCTGGGGGCCACGGGGGTTGTCATCAGCCGGTCCTCACATGTGGGGCACTTCACTTTGGATCAGGAAGCGCCAGCTGCCGGGACCTATCTGAAGGTCTTTTATCCAACAGAACATTTTGCACAGAGCACCTTAATAACATGGCACTACATTTCCCTCAATGCACAGCGCAGGATTCATTCAGAACAGCCCAATCAGGGGGCGTGCTATCATGCAGAAGAAAAAAGGGAGTGTTTGAACCAGCTGGTGCTCTTTTCATTTTCCACACAAGCCTCTGAGGAAGAAGTTATTTCGAAACGCGTCAGGCAGTGGGACTCTGACTGTGAAAGGTGGGCAGCCAGACGCTTCTGTACCAGTGATTAAAGGCTTATGCTTGAAGCCTTGTGTGTGTTCGTGTGCCTTTCAATAACTGGAACAAGCAAGGAGCGTGATTTATAGGCGGCTGCTGGGCCGTCGAAAGTGCACCACCCCGAGAACCTGGGGGCCACGGGGGTTGTCATCAGCCGGTCCTCACATGTGGGGCACTTCACTTTGGATCAGGAAGCGCCAGCTGCCGGGACCTATCTGAAGGTCTTTTATCCAACAGAACATTTTGCACAGAGCACCTTAATAACATGGCACTACATTTCCCTCAATGCACAGCGCAGGATTCATTCAGAACAGCCCAATCAGGGGGCGTGCTATCATGCAGAAGAAAAAAGGGAGTGTTTGAACCAGCTGGTGCTCTTTTCATTTTCCACACAAGCCTCTGAGGAAGAAGTTATTTCGAAACGCGTCAGGCAGTGGGACTCTGACTGTGAAAGGTGGGCAGCCAGACGCTTCTGTACCAGTGATTAAAGGCTTATGCTTGAAGCCTTGTGTGTGTTCGTGTGCCTTTCAATAACTGGAACAAGCAAGGAGCGTGATTTATAGGCGGCTGCTGGGCCGTCGAAAGTGCACCATCCCGAGAACCTGGGGGCCACGGGGGTTGTCATCAGCCGGTCCTCACATGTGGGGCACTTCACTTTGGATCAGGAAGCGCCAGCTGCCGGGACCTATCTGAAGGTCTTTTATCCAACAGAACATTTTGCACAGAGCACCTTAATAACATGGCACTACATTTCCCTCAATGCACAGCGCAGGATTCATTCAGAACAGCCCAATCAGGGGGCGTGCTATCATGCAGAAGAAAAAAGGGAGTGTTTGAACCAGCTGGTGCTCTTTTCATTTTCCACACAAGCCTTTGAGGAAGAAGTTATTTCGAAACGCGTCAGGCAGTGGGACTCTGACTGTGAAAGATGGGCAGCCAGACGCTTCTGTACCAGTGATTAAAGGCTTATGCTTGAAGCCTTGTGTGTGTTCGTGTGCCTTTCAATAACTGGAACAAGCAAGGAGCGTGATTTATAGGCGGCTGCTGGGCCGTCGAAAGTGCACCACCCCGAGAACCTGGGGGCCACGGGGGTTCTCATCAGCCGGTCCTCACATGTGGGGCACTTCACTTTGGATCAGGAAGCGCCAGCTGCCGGGACCTATCTGAAGGTCTTTTATCCAACAGAACATTTTGCACAGAGCACCTTAATAACATGGCACTACATTTCCCTCAATGCACAGCGCAGGATTCATTCAGAACAGCCCAATCAGGGGGCGTGCTATCATGCAGAAGAAAAAAGGGAGTGTTTGAACCAGCTGGTGCTCTTTTCATTTTCCACACAAGCCTCTGAGGAAGAAGTTATTTCGAAACGCGTCAGGCAGTGGGACTCTGACTGTGAAAGGTGGGCAGCCAGACGCTTCTGTACCAGTGATTAAAGGCTTATGCTTGAAGCCTTGTGTGTGTTCGTGTGCCTTTCAATAACTGGAACAAGCAAGGAGCGTGATTTACAGGCGGCTGCTGGGCCGTCGAAAGTGCACCACCCCGAGAACCTGGGGGCCACGGGGGTTGTCATCAGCCGGTCCTCACATGTGGGGCACTTCACTTTGGATCAGGAAGCGCCAGCTGCCGGGACCTATCTGAAGGTCTTTTATCCAACAGAACATTTTGCACAGAGCACCTTAATAACATGGCACTACATTTCCCTCAATGCACAGCGCAGGATTCATTCAGAACAGCCCAATCAGGGGGCGTGCTATCATGCAGAAGAAAAAAAAAAAGGGAGTGTTTGAACCAGCTGGTGCTCTTTTCATTTTCCACACAAGCCTCTGAGGAAGAAGTTATTTCGAAACGCGTCAGGCAGTGGGACTCTGACTGTGAAAGGTGGGCAGCCAGACGCTTCTGTACCAGTGATTAAAGGCTTATGCTTGAAGCCTTGTGTGTGTTCGTGTGCCTTTCAATAACTGGAACAAGCAAGGAGCGTGATTTATAGGCGGCTGCTGGGCCGTCGAAAGTGCACCACCCCGAGAACCTGGGGGCCACGGGGGTTGTCATCAGCCGGTCCTCACATGTGGGGCACTTCACTTTGGATCAGGAAGCGCCAGCTGCCGGGACCTATCTGAAGGTCTTTTATCCAACAGAACATTTTGCACAGAGCACCTTAATAACATGGCACTACATTTCCCTCAATGCACAGCGCAGGATTCATTCAGAACAGCCCAATCAGGGGGCGTGCTATCATGCAGAAGAAAAAAAGGGAGTGTTTGAACCAGCTGGTGCTCTTTTCATTTTCCACACAAGCCTCTGAGGAAGAAGTTATTTCGAAACGCGTCAGGCAGTGGGACTCTGACTGTGAAAGGTGGGCAGCCAGACGCTTCTGTACCAGTGATTAAAGGCTTATGCTTGAAGCCTTGTGTGTGTTCGTGTGCCTTTCAATAACTGGAACAAGCAAGGAGCGTGATTTATAGGCGGCTGCTGGGCCGTCGAAAGTGCACCACCCCGAGAACCTGGGGGCCACGGGGGTTGTCATCAGCCGGTCCTCACATGTGGGGCACTTCACTTTGGATCAGGAAGCGCCAGCTGCCGGGACCTATCTGAAGGTCTTTTATCCAACAGAACATTTTGCACAGAGCACCTTAATAACATGGCACTACATTTCCCTCAATGCACAGCGCAGGATTCATTCAGAACAGCCCAATCAGGGGGCGTGCTATCATGCAGAAGAAAAAAGGGAGTGTTTGAACCAGCTGGTGCTCTTTTCATTTTCCACACAAGCCTCTGAGGAAGAAGTTATTTCGAAACGCGTCAGGCAGTGGGACTCTGACTGTGAAAGGTGGGCAGCCAGACGCTTCTGGTACCAGTGATTAAAGGCTTATGCTTGAAGCCTTGTGTGTGTTCGTGTGCCTTTCAATAACTGGAACAAGCAAGGAGCGTGATTTATAGGCGGCTGCTGGGCCGTCGAAAGTGCACCACCCCGAGAACCTGGGGGCCACGGGGGTTGTCATCAGCCGGTCCTCACATGTGGGGCACTTCACTTTGGATCAGGAAGCGCCAGCTGCCGGGACCTATCTGAAGGTCTTTTATCCAACAGAACATTTTGCACAGAGCACCTTAATAACATGGCACTACATTTCCCTCAATGCACAGCGCAGGATTCATTCAGAACAGCCCGATCAGGGGGCGTGCTATCATGCAGAAGAAAAAAGGGAGTGTTTGAACCAGCTGGTGCTCTTTTCATTTTCCACACAAGCCTCTGAGGAAGAAGTTATTTCGAAACGCGTCAGGCAGTGGGACTCTGACTGTGAAAGGTGGGCAGCCAGACGCTTCTGTACCAGTGATTAAAGGCTTATGCTTGAAGCCTTGTGTGTGTTCGTGTGCCTTTCAATAACTGGAACAAGCAAGGAGCGTGATTTATAGGCGGCTGCTGGGCCGTCGAAAGTGCACCACCCCGAGAACCTGGGGGCCACGGGGGTTGTCATCAGCCGGTCCTCACATGTGGGGCACTTCACTTTGGATCAGGAAGCGCCAGCTGCCGGGACCTATCTGAAGGTCTTTTATCCAACAGAACATTTTGCACAGAGCACCTTAATAACATGGCACTACATTTCCCTCAATGCACAGCGCAGGATTCATTCAGAACAGCCCGATCAGGGGGCGTGCTATCATGCAGAAGAAAAAAGGGAGTGTTTGAACCAGCTGGTGCTCTTTTCATTTTCCACACAAGCCTCTGAGGAAGAAGTTATTTCGAAACGCGTCAGGCAGTGGGACTCTGACTGTGAAAGGTGGGCAGCCAGACGCTTCTGTACCAGTGATTAAAGGCTTATGCTTGAAGCCTTGTGTGTGTTCGTGTGCCTTTCAATAACTGGAACAAGCAAGGAGCGTGATTTATAGGCGGCTGCTGGGCCGTCGAAAGTGCACCACCCCGAGAACCTGGGGGCCACGGGGGTTGTCATCAGCCGGTCCTCACATGTGGGGCACTTCACTTTGGATCAGGAAGCGCCAGCTGCCGGGACCTATCTGAAGGTCTTTTATCCAACAGAACATTTTGCACAGAGCACCTTAATAACATGGCACTACATTTCCCTCAATGCACAGCGCAGGATTCATTCAGAACAGCCCAATCAGGGGGCGTGCTATCATGCAGAAGAAAAAAGGGAGTGTTTGAACCAGCTGGTGCTCTTTTCATTTTCCACACAAGCCTCTGAGGAAGAAGTTATTTCGAAACGCGTCAGGCAGTGGGACTCTGACTGTGAAAGGTGGGCAGCCAGACGCTTCTGTACCAGTGATTAAAGGCTTATGCTTGAAGCCTTGTGTGTGTTCGTGTGCCTTTCAATAACTGGAACAAGCAAGGAGCGTGATTTATAGGCGGCTGCTGGGCCGTCGAAAGTGCACCACCCCGAGAACCTGGGGGCCACGGGGGTTGTCATCAGCCGGTCCTCACATGTGGGGCACTTCACTTTGGATCAGGAAGCGCCAGCTGCCGGGACCTATCTGAAGGTCTTTTATCCAACAGAACATTTTGCACAGAGCACCTTAATAACATGGCACTACATTTCCCTCAATGCACAGCGCAGGATTCATTCAGAACAGCCCAATCAGGGGGCGTGCTATCATGCAGAAGAAAAAAGGGAGTGTTTGAACCAGCTGGTGCTCTTTTCATTTTCCACACAAGCCTCTGAGGAAGAAGTTATTTCGAAACGCGTCAGGCAGTGGGACTCTGACTGTGAAAGGTGGGCAGCCAGACGCTTCTGTACCAGTGATTAAAGGCTTATGCTTGAAGCCTTGTGTGTGTTCGTGTGCCTTTCAATAACTGGAACAAGCAAGGAGCGTGATTTATAGGTGGCTGCTGGGCCGTCGAAAGTGCACCACCCCGAGAACCTGGGGGCCACGGGGGTTGTCATCAGCCGGTCCTCACATGTGGGGCACTTCACTTTGGATCAGGAAGCGCCAGCTGCCGGGACCTATCTGAAGGTCTTTTATCCAACAGAACATTTTGCACAGAGCACCTTAATAACATGGCACTACATTTCCCTCAATGCACAGCGCAGGATTCATTCAGAACAGCCCAATCAGGGGGCGTGCTATCATGCAGAAGAAAAAAGGGAGTGTTTGAACCAGCTGGTGCTCTTTTCATTTTCCACTCAAGCCTCTGAGGAAGAAGTTATTTCGAAACGCGTCAGGCAGTGGGACTCTGACTGTGAAAGGTGGGCAGCCAGACGCTTCTGTACCAGTGATTAAAGGCTTATGCTTGAAGCCTTGTGTGTGTTCGTGTGCCTTTCAATAACTGGAACAAGCAAGGAGCGTGATTTATAGGCGGCTGCTGGGCCGTCGAAAGTGCACCACCCCGAGAACCTGGGGGCCACGGGGGTTGTCATCAGCCGGTCCTCACATGTGGGGCACTTCACTTTGGATCAGGAAGCGCCAGCTGCCGGGACCTATCTGAAGGTCTTTTATCCAACAGAACATTTTGCACAGAGCACCTTAATAACATGGCACTACATTTCCCTCAATGCACAGCGCAGGATTCATTCAGAACAGCCCAATCATGGGGCGTGCTATCATGCAGAAGAAAAAAGGGAGTGTTTGAACCAGCTGGTGCTCTTTTCATTTTCCACACAAGCCTCTGAGGAAGAAGTTATTTCGAAACGCGTCAGGCAGTGGGACTCTGACTGTGAAAGGTGGGCAGCCAGACGCTTCTGTACCAGTGATTAAAGGCTTATGCTTGAAGCCTTGTGTGTGTTCGTGTGCCTTTCAATAACTGGAACAAGCAAGGAGCGTGATATATATATATATATATATATATATATATATATATATATATATAGATATATAGATATATATATATATATATAGATAGATATAGATATAGAGATAGATATAGAGATAGATATAGATATAGATATAGATATAGATATAGATATATATATATATATATATATATATGTTAAGTCCGGCGGCTGAAGTGACAACTTTTTGGTTCCCCTAATGGACTTGGATAACCGCCGGACCGTCGCTTCTCCAATTGCAACAATGCCATTTTATTTGGACCGTGACTGCACAAGTTAACTGCACTTACTGAGGAGATGTTTCCGTGGTGCAGTTGGAATACTAGCGGTGGTGTGAGGGTCCAGGACAGCCTCTTTTTGCCACAGCAAGATCCTGTCAAGGGGGGTGAAAGCAGTCCCCTCCCACTTGGGGAGTACTTACGCATCGGACTGCTTCACGGAAACTCGGAGTGCCGGGTTTCAGGAACACACCCCTACTCCAGTCACAGTGCCCCAGCCAATCGAAGTGAGGTACTGTGTGTATAATGTGGACACCTGTGAAAACCCTAATTTTGCGGCATTTGAGAAAGTCAATTTAGACGAAATGCGTCATGCCTTTGGTTGTCCATTAAAGCGAGTTGTCCTGTTGTACCCGTGTGAGCTCGTTCTTTTCCGGAGAGGAAAACTTGAACATATATATATATATATATATATATATATATATATATATATATATATATATATATATATATATATATATATATATATATATATATATATGCACCCTAATGTTGAAATGCCTATAATGTAACATCAGTACTTGCTCTTCTGATGTGGAAAGCGTAATAATCTGCACTTGCACTTTTTAAAAAATATATATTTTATTGAATTTTTAAACCATGAACAAATATAATCCACTTGTTTCATGCTTACAGTGCATGTGAAAAGGTACTTGTCTCTCATTGTACAGTATAATATCGATCTTTGTCGCTCGTACATGAACATAAAAACCATTTGACGTTTCATCATTTCCAAAACAGCTTATAGCAGCATAGCAAAACACAAATATATTATTTTGAGACACCCATTATGCACCAACATCCCAGATCGATTCTGCCTGTGGGGGTTCACATATGTTTCCTCTATATGCATTCCATTTACCCCATATCCTAGACAACTTTTTGGGGCATCTTCTGTGCATATATACCGCTCTTTCCGCCACCATTGCGCTGTCCATGTCATTTCTCCATTGTCGATATGTGGGGCGCAGCCCCGAACCCAGTTTCGGGCTATGTTACGTTTTGCAATTGTCATCCCCAGCGCCGCCCAGTCCTGCATCCTCAAATTCAAATCTGTAGGCTCCCAGATATTGAGGAGGCAGCTTTTTGGGTCTGGTGGGACCTCCGCCTCCCCCACCCTCGAATTCACACTCATGACTTTTTCACAGTAGGGTTCGATCTGCGGACATTGCCATATGATGTGATAGAATGTGCCAGGCAGTCCACATTGTCGCAAGCATAGGGGGGTCAGGCCCTCGGCCCAGTCTATTTATTGTAATGCATGTGTAGTACATGCGATGGAGGATCTTAAGCTGTATTAGTTTGAGTTTGTAAGAGATCGCCACCTCTCGTGGGGACGCTAATGTCTCCTGCCAGTCCGAGTCTTCCAGCTCCCCTACGTCTGCCTGCCAGTGTTCCGGTAGTTTTGCCCTGGGGTCTGGTTGGTTGCTTATAATTTTATGATAAGTTTGGGAGATGGCCTTTGTACTCATGTGATCAGTAAGGAATCTGTCTTTGAATGGTGAGGCCTCCGGTAGCTGTGTGCCTGGTGAAATAGTTCTCATCAATGCGTGTCTTATCTATGTGTATCTGAACAATTCAGTTAGCTCCAGGTCGTACGTCTCTCGCAGTTGGGCAAAGGCAATGACATCCCCTTTTACCCAGAAGTCTCCTATTTTAAAGATACCAATGAGGTCTCATTGTTTAAATCCCTTAGTGTTGTGTAGTTTACCTAGCCACTGGGTTTCCCAAAGCGGTGTAGCCTGCCTTACTATACCGTCCCACCCAAGTTCCCACAGCGCGGTGTGCCATATTTTGACCGTATTGCACTTGCACTTTTACACTGAATTACGCAAAGTCTAAAAAACATTGATAAAAACTGTTGACTGAACTCCAATGCATTCCACATTAAGGAATTTAAGATTGATGTCATAACCAGGTTCAAAAGGCTATGTTTATGTTGCGGGATTTTGACGCATTCAAATACGTATGCCAGCCGATATACTATGAAGTGATTCCATGAAGGACTAGCACAAACAATGAGCTAACAACTGTGGTACAATAAAATGTGTTCAAATAGTGGGAACGAAAAGCCAATTGAAAAAAATTGAGAAAAGACAAAAAGAAAAAATTGTAAAACATATAAAAATGTAAATGGAACAATTAACTGACCTGACTGTATGAGTCTGTAGAAAATGGACCTTTTCATGTTTTTGTAGTATGTTGTCTATTTCCATGTTATCACTTGATGGTAACAGTGCACTTAACCACTTGGCTGCTAAGGCTATTTTCTTTCTTTTATGTAATTTCCATTGAAATCAATGGAAACTCCATGACGAGTTACCCTTGTCATTAGCGGCGAAGAGGTTAAAACAAAGATTGTATTTTGGCTCGGTATGTGTTCAAGGCAGGGGACCCTGCCGAAATGCGTCATAGCCCAGATTTGATTAATAAAAATATATACTGAAGCCTGTGACTGCGGTGTTGTTTTCTGGCATAAGTGAGCTGATGTGCCGGAGTTGGTCGTGGATATATATATATATATATATATATGTATATATATATATATATATATATATCACCTACTGGCGGTCGCCAGTAGGTATATATAGTTAGGATTTTTTTCCTATGGGATTTTTGAAAATTCTATGTCGAATAACTTTGGCGTTTGTGGACGGAATTGGCTGAAATTTTCAGGAAAATTGCACATTTTGTTTCTGAGCAGCCCCTGAAAATTTGGGGGGGTTTCGTCAAGGGGGGGCCGAGAAAAAAGGGGGGTCCCAAAACGCGTTTTTCCTATTCATTTTTCCATAGGGCGGTTGGAATCACTTTTAGCTCGAACGGCTGAATGGATTTACACGAAACTTGGCAAAATTGTAGATATGGTTTGCCCGACGTGCCTTTGCTATGTCTCAATATATGTGCTCCAGTGGATTTTGAGAAATTAACGTTTTTAAAAACAGATATATCTGTGACAGCGCTCCGGTTAGCGCCCCGGTTCGCGTACCTGACGCGTAACGGAACTTCGCGAAGCGAAGCTGATTGGCTGTCGGGTGTCTGTCAACATTCGAAACAGTCCGGAGCGGCCGCCATCTTGTGTCTCGGTAGGATCGAGACACAAGATGTGGCAAACACAAAGGGGGAAATGAGCATAAGGGGGCAGAGTACATCCTCCCTGACCCCCTAGGTTTGATGAGGGGGCTTTAAAAGGGCCTCGCGGGGTTAAAAAATAATAATTTTTATATCGGTTTTTTTTGCGGGGGGAGCGCTCGGTACGCGCACCGGGAAGCGGTCCGGGAAGCGTAATATTGGGAAAATAGGATGAAAGAATGTTCAAATATTGTATGTTTATTGATTGATCTTTTTGTTTTTTTTAAATGTTTTTTATTTAAGTACCAACATGTAGGTACCAATGCAGAGTCTAAAAATAAAAATACATTGTTTCCTTTGTAGATATCTTGCATGTTGTTTCAGAAGTTATTGTGGTATATGGAATTCATAGCGTAGTCTGTCAGGAAAGCAGAAACACCATGGAGGCAGGAGATGATAAAGAAATGTTAAATACACATTGGAGATGATATAGTGGAAGAAAGGAAGTAACTATGGGCAAACTTAAAGTTGCACGGTATATTTAAAGTCTAATTTTACATTATAATCAATTTGCTACTAGTTTAAAAAATACATATAAAAATGAATAATGTCTCAAACAATTTTTGAATTATTATATATAAATTTATTTTTCTGATTTGTTTTCAAAATTAAAAAGAACTTCTAATAATTCTTTGTCAGAATTCGTCTCATTTTCAATTAGGAAATCCACAGATTCAACATATTGCAGAAGTTCTATGTCCAGTGATTCATCAAAGAATTCTGATTCATTTTCTGTATCTTGGTTGCATTCTGCAACAATATCCACATTATTTTTTTTCTCTCCTTCCATTTTTGTGCTGTAAAATGAATTTTAAAAAAATATATCAGTACAGATAGAGCACTGTTGGGTTTAAGTATAGACAGGTAGTTTGGTTTTTTAAACAGTGATTTTTTCTTTGGGCAGTGTATGGTATCAGGCTGGAAGTAGAAATATCAAAAAATGTATGTGATAAAGTCTAAGTCAATTCTTAATTATACAAGACAAGCCTAACTCCATCCATAACTAAAACAGAGAAGTCTATCTTATTCTATAAGTATTACAGAGGGATAGTATATAACTATCAGAAAATGTTTTCCTAATTAACTTAAAGTACAGAAAATACTTCAGTTTTTAAAATAACATCTTACCTTTCAAATAGAAGTTTAAGTTCTCAGTTGAAATGCACTTGATATGTACTTCAGGAAGTAGTAGTCAAAATGGCTGTGTTTCTCTCTCTTTCTTTATATATATTCAGGTACATAACCAATCAAATGTCATGAAATAATAGAAGATATTGAAAGTAGCATTTTGATTGGTTGTCAATTCTAACACTTCATAAGTGTTTTTGTTAGGTAATTTACCTCAGGATATTTAGTGAGGCTTACAGCATAATTTTCTCAATGGAATTCCATCAAATTTGGGGAAATGGTAGGGACTGCTATGTAGTAGGGGCTATTCTATATTTGATGAAAGTGTCTGTAGTGGTTTTTCTGTAAATTACTTTCCCACCTTTTTTTATCGAGCGCTTACCGGTGCGCTCCCCAGTACGCGAACCGACAGCGTTACGGGAGTCCTCCATTTTGAGTATCGGTAGAATTGAGACACAAGGTGGAGGACAAACAATGTTCGGAATGGGTAGAAGGGGGCACGGTAGACACTTTGTGACCCTCTAGGTTTTCGGAGGGGGGATTAGGATGCTGATACATGCAAAAATAAAAAAATAAAAAATTTAAAAAATTTGCGGGGGAGCGCCCGGTACGCGCACCGGTAAGCAAACCGGAACATACTTCAGTTTTTAAAATAACATCTTACCTTTCAAATAGAAGTTTAAGTTCTCAGTTGAAATGCACTTGATATGTACTTCAGGAAGTAGTAGTCAAAATGGCTGTGTTTCTCTCTCTTTCTTTATATATATTCAGGTACATAACCAATCAAATGTCATGAAATAATAGAAGATATTGAAAGTAGCATTTTGATTGGTTGTCAATTCTAACACTTCATAAGTGTTTTTGTTAGGTAATTTACCTCAGGATATTTAGTGAGGCTTACAGCATAATTTTCTCAATGGAATTCCATCAAATTTGGGGAAATGGTAGGGACTGCTATGTAGTAGGGGCTATTCTATATTTGATGAAAGTGTCTGTAGTGGTTTTTCTGTAAATTACTTTCCCACCTTTTTTTATCGAGCGCTTACCGGTGCGCTCCCCGGTACGCGAACCGACAGCGTTACGGGAGTCCTCCATTTTGAGTATCGGTAGAATTGAGACACAAGGTGGAGGACAAACAATGTTCGGAATGGGTAGAAGGGGGCACGGTAGACACTTTGTGACCCTCTAGGTTTTCGGAGGGGGGATTAGGATGCTGATACATGCAAAAATAAAAAAATAAAAAATTTAAAAATTTTGCGGGGGAGCGCCCGGTACGCGCACCGGTAAGCAAACCGGAACATACTTCAGTTTTTAAAATAACATCTTACCTTTCAAATAGAAGTTTAAGTTCTCAGTTGAAATGCACTTGATATGTACTTCAAGAAGTAGTAGTCAAAATGGCTGTGTTTCTCTCTCTTTCTTTATATATATTCAGGTACATAACCAATCAAATGTCATGAAATAATAGAAGATATTGAAAGTAGCATTTTGATTGGTTGTCAATTCTAACACTTCATAAGTGTTTTTGTTAGGTAATTTACCTCAGGATATTTAGTGAGGCTTACAGCATAATTTTCTCAATGGAATTCCATCAAATTTGGGGAAATGGTAGGGACTGCTATGTAGTAGGGGCTATTCTATATTTGATGAAAGTGTCTGTAGTGGTTTTTCTGTAAATTACTTTCCCACCTTTTTTTATCGAGCGCTTACCGGTGCGCTCCCCGGTACGCGAACCGACAGCGTTACGGGAGTCCTCCATTTTGAGTATCGGTAGAATTGAGACACAAGGTGGAGGACAAACAATGTTCGGAATGGGTAGAAGGGGGCACGGTAGACACTTTGTAACCCTCTAGGTTTTCGGAGGGGGGATTAGGATGCTGATACATGCAAAAATAAAAAAATAAAAAATTTAAAAATTTTGCGGGGGAGCGCCCGGTACGCGCACCGGTAAGCAAACCGGGGAGCGTACTTTGGTGAAAAAAAAAAAAGTAAAAAAAAGATAAACGCTTTGAATAATCAGAGGTAGGGTAGCTCTGAAAAGAGATATTGGGTTCTGTCGCTAATTTAGGTACCTACAAGTATGTTCCAATGCACACTTTTAAATAAAGGACGAATATTCTTTTCCCTTCATCGGGGAAGTGCACACCATCTCTTCTGAAGATGTCTTGAATGTTGTAACGCAATAATATTTACTATTAAAAAACCATTGAAATTCACTGAAAAAACCATAGGTTATAGACCATATATAGTTAGGAATTAGCATTTACAAAACCATAAAAATTCACTGAAAAAACCATAGGTTATAGACCATATATAGTTAGGGATTAGCATTTACAAAACCTTATTTTACTCGCACAAAACCATTGAAATTCGCATATATAGTTAGTTGCACTAACTATATATCGCGCACCCGCAATCCACTGCTGATGATGTCACATATTACATCATTCATGACATGGTCAGTGACATCACTGATGACATCACTGATGACATCATCCAGTGACTGTATGTTTCTGTAAAGTTAAAATATGTCTTACATATTGAAGAATGAGTGGATGTATAAGTGTCTGGATGAAGGTTTTAGTAGGTGCATGACTGACTGTATGAGAGAGTGATTAAATGCTAATCCCTAACTATATATGGTCTATAACCTATGGTTTTTTCAGTCAATTTTTATGGTTTTGTAAATGCTAATTCCTAACTATATATGGTCTATAACCTATGGTTTTTTCAGTGAATATATATATATATATCAAAGCACAAGCTGCCAGGGTTTAAATAAACATGTCTGTTGCAACGCATCTTGAGTCAAGCCTATGAAGAAGGATTAATTCCGAAACGTGTCAGGCGAACACTGTTGGTAGAGCGCTCGCTGTTGCCTGGGATTTATTTTTGCCTCTTGAGTGCACCCCTAATTGCTGAGCAACTTATGTTTTGATGTTATACA
>NW_028254361.1:0-72128 GCF_964263255.1 Lissotriton vulgaris | reverse complement strand
GGGCTGCTAAGGGAATTTACAAGGGCATATTATCAAGCCCATTATCGCCGCTTTATCAGCAGTTACTGGCGATAAAAGCGGCGGTAATGTATCGCATTTTGTTGATAATATGCTCCTTAATTTCTATGATAATATGTAAAACTTTCCTTTTTCTTGTGTAGCAGTTGTACTCTACGCAACCTTTATTTTAGGTACTAAATTTGCTCCTTTGTTTTCCGGGTCGTGTGTGTTATCCGCTGCTGTACTTTTGTAATATATTAATAATTGTATTTTATCTAGATTTATTTGGAACGTAGTGCCGAGGCACCAAACGTTGATCAAGTACTCCGTCCAGCACCATTTTAGTAGTTTTTCACCGTCGTTTTTATTATATCTGTTACTTTCATTTTGTCGTCCTCGTATTTTCTTTGTGATCAATGAGATTTCGAGGCACGGACACCACAGTGTTTGTCCTTAAACTCTGATGTTATCAGACTTGGTCACACGTATACCTAAAAACTAATTTGAAGGACATAAGTCACAGGCATTACAACGCGTGTTCGTCAACACAAAGACATTATTAAGATTATGCGTGGTAAATGGATAGTACTTGTAAAAGCAAGTGTGGTAAATATATGGGGCATATTAGATTATCGCCGCTTTTATCGCCAGGAAAACTGCGGATTAAGCATCTATAAAGGGGTTGATAATAGGCCCTTGTGAATTCCTATAACAGCCCAAGTTAACACCAGAACCTGGGCTGCTATGGTAATTTCCAAGGCCCTATTATCAAGCCCATTATCGCTGTTTTATCGGCAGTTTCCTGCCGATAAAAGCGGTAATAATGTATCGCCTTTTGTTGATAATATGCCCCTATGTTCCGTGCCCTGCATCGCATTTTGCAATGCAGGGCGCAGGATTCGAAATTCACTTTATTAATTTAATTGTTTACTTACCTGCAATCATCAGGATTCCGCTGTTTTGTAACCCCCCACCCTGCTGCTCCCCCGCCCCACCTGCCTACCCAGCACAACTCCCTCCACGGCTGCGGCTGAGTCAGTTAATTGTACTTACCTTAAGTATAATAAATAATAAAAAAATATATATTATATAATTATTACCTGTGGAAGATACAAAAAAACATAGTTACAATATATATTTTACTACACAAAATAATTTGTAAAACATTTCATTTGCCTTTTTTGCTGTTCTCAGAATATATTGAACTTCACTACAAACAGTGAGTTCAATAGTACTCATCACATAACAGTGGGCACAAAAAAAGACAATCCATAAGGATATCTTAAAAAAACCCAGTCAACATTTTCAATAACAATATAAAAAATAGAAATAAAACATATCTTAAATGTTTTTCCTAAGAGAAATTTCATACGTAAATATGACATCTGAAACAATCATAAAATAACAAAAACATTATGATTAATTTTCTTACACTGTAAATAATGTTACTTACAAATATATGCTGACAAACTACACAGCAAAAACTCCTTAATGGTTTCACACACTTTTCCTTACGGCCAAATAATATGCATCAAGTCCTATGTTTGGAAGTTGTTCAATAGTAATCCTGAACGTACGCCTCCCAGCCTTCTGATCCAAAACCACCAACATCATCTACGGGTCCCCCAGGACTCATCCATCAGTCCGCGCTGTTCAAATCACAACTTCAACAACAGCTCCTACACAAAGAACACCCACCTCATCCTCTTCCTCACCAAGAAGCCACATACCACCAAAAGCAAACTCCACGACACAATGAAGGACGTCACCAACTAAATAAAGAGCAGCACTGTAAACACAAACTGGCACAAGATGAAGGTACTCATCCTCAGACCCACCCCCTAAGCCTCATACAACTCCTGCTACCTGACTGCACTGTGAACAGTACTAACACCTACCAACCATGTCCACAACATAGGATTCAACCTCAACTCCTCGATCTCCATGCGTAACAAAGTCTACACGGTCTCCTCATACTGCTATAACACCCTCCACATGCTCCGCAACATATACAAGGGGATCCTAACCAAAAGAAGAAGAACCGTGACACAGGCCCTCATCAGCAGCAGACTACACTGTGGCAAAACAGTCTACACATGAATTCCAGGCAAACAGCTACAACAACTACAAAAAATCCAAAAGACCTCCACCTGAGAGATTATCAATGTCCCGGGCTGCACCAACATCATCCACCACCTGATACACCTACACTGCCTCAATATCAACAAAAGGATCACCTTCAAGCTTCTTACCCTCACTTACAAAATACTCTATAATACCAGACTAATCTACCTTAACAGCAGTAATCCTAAAGGGCAAATTTTGATCTTAAAATTTTGCCTTTAAAAATATTAGGTAAGAATTTGGTAACTCTTTGGGAAAACGTTGCTTAAAAACTAATTGAGTATCATTACAATGTATCCAACCTTTCAGACATTTTAAATAAACAATGTAATGTCCAGATGTGGTAGAAGGTCCATCATGAAAAACAATAACAACAGCTACAAAAGTTCTTCCTGATATTGAACATTGACCAGCTACAATATTTTTAATTAAAGTTTTCAATCTTCTTCCATCAGCTCTACAACATTGCAGCATTAACATAACATACTGTCCATATCTTTGTATAAGTAATTTTGATGGCATTTGTGATTTACATAGGCTACACTCCATGTTTTGACTTGCTCCTCTAATTAGATTGTTAAAAGACACTGATTCACAGTCAGGTAAAGTCAAATATATGAATCTCTCAGTCTCTATGTCAGTGCTACATGTAAACAAACAATTTTGACAGCCATGTTGCCATTTATAAGAAAGGCCAAAGAGGTTTTCAATATCTATACCTTCATCTTCCAGTACACCAACCATAAACATTAAAAATTCCTGACAATCTTGCTGAATATTCTGCGTAAATTGAGTACAACCAGAACATATGTCCAAAACATTTCGAATATCAGAAACACTTTTGGGCATATTATCAAGGGGGTTTGTCTCCGCTTTTTTGGCTTTAAAAGCCAAGAAAGCGGAGATAAAATTATCTCCCTATTACCTAGCTGTCGCTAACACCAGTTAGCGACAGCTAGTAGGAGATAGCGACCATCTTGGGCCCCACTTTGCATGTCAGAGAAATTTATCACTAATGACATGCAAAGTGGGCGTGCCAAGATGTTAGCGACTAGAAACAGTCGCTAACATCGCTATCTCCTATTACCAACTTTTGGAGATATTTGCGCTAAGCACGAATATCTCCAGAAGCTAACACCTGCCCTGAGCAGTTCTTAGCCATGTTATCTAATGGGAGGTGGATAACATGGCTAAGAGCATTAGCTCGGTAATGCATGAATATCGCTGACTTTTCAGCGATATTCATGCATTACGGCCGATTTTTATCGCACTTGCGATAAACCTTGGTAATACCAAGATTTATCTGCGATAAAAATCGCCGCAGGTCGGCGATATATTTTTGTCTCTAACCAAGCAATGGCGATAATTATCGCTATTGCTTGGTAATATGCCCCTTTGTATTTTTACTTTTATCACTACTACATTTCTGATAAACAGAAATCAACAATGAACAGAATCTTTTGTCCAGATTTTCTACAATTTGCTGTTGCAAACGTTCAAGAAAAAAAACAACATTAACAACTACATTAGCATAGCAGTTGACCACAACTATTTTCAAACCGATAACCAGCATTCTCTTCAACACTGTCGTTTTTCTTTTTGCTTGCAAGTGCAACTTCATCTTGTTTTTTTTCTCTTTCTCTACAGTTTCACAACAGATATTCTCAAATCTTCTTTTTCTACCTACCACACGCTTTTCAACTACTGGATATTGACCTAAATTGGGTGCATATTCTCTTAACCTATTATACTCTTTCACACAATTTGCATCTGCACAAACATTTGTCTCATCAAAATCAATCAAGTAAAATCCAGATAAAGTTCTCACTCGAAACAAAGCAACATATGCCATACCTTCTTTAAACACGGAACTTCCAATATTCACTAAAGCGCAATCTACACTTAAACCTTGAGATTTATGAATGGTCACCGCATATGCAAAACAAACAGGAAACTGTTTCCTGCAGACATAAAAATCTTTTCCAAGCAAAATACGAGCTGCACAATCACTAACTTGTTGTACTTCAGCAATTTCATCGAATTTGATTTTCAAAAATTCAATCCCACCTCTATTTACATAATTAACAAAATCAACAATTTTACCCATTGCTTCATTTACTAAACCTTTTTCCACATTCAAATTACGTCGCAAAATTACCCTACAATTTACACATGCATATAAATAATTTTCTAAACCAGCATTTTTACTTATCGATTTCTCTAAACTATCCAATTTCCTCTTCAATTTTTCACTCAAAATAATACTGATTCCTTCATGTTCTATTTTATCAATTGCTTCCAATTTTATAATTTCTTCATTTTCCAACTTTAACATTTCTTCATTGAATATAGATCATTCACGCAGTATTGGCAATAAGCAGATTACAGATTTGTTTTCTTCAATTCTCATGTATATTTTCTCTGGGACAATATTTGCATTTGGAAACAAAGTGGAAAATAATGGTCTCTGTAAAGTTTGTTTGCCATGTTTGGTCAATTTTCCAATTCTTATATCTTGAAGAATAGTTCCATAATCAACATCATTTGCCTGTCGCATATTTGTAGTAAGTTCCTTATGCTGAAAATATGACCAAATGTTTACATTGCCAATACTCCCCCGAAGACTTTCTATTATCTTCATGCACCAGTGTTTTAAACACTGGCTGTCCTTTTATAGGAGTAAGTTGTAGAAGATCTCCAAAAACTATGACGTGTTTTCCTCCGAATAAGACGTCATACTCTGTTTTAAGAATTTGCTACATTCCTAAATGCACAAAGGCAAGCATTACGTTTGAGATCATGCTTACCTCATCAATAATGAGAAGCTTAATTTTCCACAGTACTCTTGAAACTTCACAAGAAGCTTCTCCAGATAGCTTTTGGTATTCTAATTTGTTGTCATGCTCTACTGGTAGCATTAATAAACGATGTAAAGTAATTCCTTTAATATTGTGAGCTGCTAATCCAGTTGGAGAAGTGACAACACAAGACAAATGCGACTTAGTTATTTTCTGTAGAAAACTTATGATTACTTTAATTAAAAAACTTTTTCCTGTTACAGCTTGTCCACTCACATACATACGGATGGGTTCAAATGATGAGCAAGAGAATTCTTTCTTCTCATGAAGTAATCCATGGTCAATCTGTTCTTTCACTTGCTCATATATTTCTTTCTGCTCAAGATTTAGTTATTCTTCCAAGTTTCCTAAGTTTGTTACATCTTCTTGAAGTTGATACATTGCTGTTTCCACCTCTTCCATAGCAGTTGCTGCTTCATTTAGAACAATTGGTTCTCCTAATGTGGTTCTGACTCAATGGAGCAGAAGTTTGTCTGTCTTGAGAACTCTCTCTATCAATCTCAGCTGCAATTGTAGCTTTTTGCTCAATTTCGTCATTCAATATTTTCACATAATTAGCAAAAACAGGACATTCTATAGTATCTTTAGTTGCATTGAAGGAATCTTCATAGCTCTCAAAATATCCAAGTAGTTCCAATTCCGAACGCCAGGGCTTGAAAAGTTGCAAAAGAGCTAAATAGTAAAATTCCCTTTTGTCAGGTGTTTCGCAACTCAGTTTACAGTGATTAATCAAATGATTAATCAAATGTCTCCTAATGTGGTTCTGACTCAATGGAGCTGAAGTTGGACTGTCTTGAGAACTCTCTCTATCAATCTCAGCTGCAATTTTAGCTTTTTGCTCAATTTTGTCATTCAACATTTTCACATAATTAGCAAAAACAGGACATTCTATAGTATCTTTAGTTGCATTGAAGGAATCTTCATAGCTCTCAAAATATCCAAGTAGTTCCAATTCTGAACGCCAGGGCTTGAATAGTTGCAAAAGAGCTAAATAGTAAAATTCCCTTTTGTCAGGTGTTTCGCAACTCAGTTTATAGTGATTAATCAAATGTCCTTTTCTTTGTTTCACCAGACATCCTTTGGAACCAATCACGTCATATATACCATTATTGATGTTTTCGGTAATATTCAGTTTAAAAATATAGTTTTGCAGCACTTCATAGAGACAAATGTTCTCAAGATGATGACTTCTATTTGGATAATATATATCCAACATAATTGTTTTCACAATATCTGTACTTCCTGGCTCTTTTTCAGCTAAATATTACATTTCTTGTACAGATTTAAGAACTCGGTTTCGTCTTGCAGCAAGACCTAGACTCACCCAAATGATTCTTCTAGATTTAGAGTACAGACTTGCAGATGATAAGCAATCCGAGCATTCATACGCTCCAATTTCTCGAAGAGATAACATCTTCAAACTGTATAATTTCTTACTTAGACTCTTCTCATGGGAAATCTCTTCCCACATTTCCTTCAATTCCGTCTTTTCTGACTTTTTTATGTACAATGAGCAACAATGAGCAACAGCAATGGAATTGTCTGCAACATATTGAATATCCCTATTAGCATTCCACATGGACAAAATGACTGGGTTGTAGTCATTTATGTATTTTGAATCTTCATTTCTTCTTAAGTTGTAGGTATTTTAAGGAGACTTTCTTGTGATAGTATGTCGCAAAGATGACATAAAAGATGACATAAAACTGTTCACTCTTCCTTTCGATATTACAGGTCAACAAAATGCAAAACAGCATTTGCTGTAGAATTTATCCTTAGATTTGTACTTTCGACAACAGTATTTCCTACTATGATGACTTTGGAATTGTAAGACTTGTTGTCTTAAGTCCTTATCTTGTGTACTTTTGGGCACTTCACATGTAGCATATTCTTCAATAAAAGACAACACAGTATCATCTGAGTCTGTTCCAAATTTGGGAGCATCTTTGATCAATAATAGCATATGTATGTGAGGAGCACCTCTTGCTTGATACTCCTTTCTGCAAAAGAAATCCAGCACCTCTCCCAGAGGAGGATTTTTTTTTATTGGTGATAAAAGACATCATACCTGCATACATTAACAGGATCCAAAGAGCACAATTCTCCAGGTGTCTTGTATTCGATATTTAGTATATTTGGATTTGCCTCTTGAAGAAATTGAAGTAAATCATCCCAAGCATATTCAGCACAGCTTAGAGTAAGGAACCATGTAGCAGTTCCTAAGTTCCTTAGCATACATTTGAGTTCTCCGTGTCGACGGTACCAGTACTCATTAGTACCACGGTGACATGCCATCAGATTAATCGGCTTTGATTCCAAAACATTATCTTTCTGCTGTACTTTATCCATAAATTCCTTTGCTGAAACATTTTGCAGATATATACCTGTTTTCAATTTATGGTTTACTGCATAAGAAAGTCCAGACAAATCATTCTCAAACAAAAGATGAAACAAATACTGAATACATTGTCAAAATCTTGGATCTTCTGCATATAAACTTGATGTCCGGTATTCAGATGCAAGAATCTGCACAGGTCGTTCATCATATCGTCATCCTTTTCCTGTAGGAAACAACTGTGGGAAACAACGAGCTTCCAAGCATTTTTCCCATACACTAATGGGACTTCCTTTTGCTTCTTTCATTTGAAATAACTCTATAGCATTCCCCATCATTTCTTTGGAATGCAATGGATGAACACTGTAATGTTCGTAGATTTCTTCAGTTCTTGACACATCCACTTTTTCAATTTGTCCAGCTGGCAAGTCACTATCTTCTTGTACAGTTAATTCTTCATTTCCCACATACATATTTTTGTAATATTGATTATTTTTTACCAGATACAGCGTTGCCTTTTTCACTTTCCTAACCTCCACTAATTCTTGCCAGATTTTCTTACTATTAGTAGGAACGCCATTAACAAGAATAACGAAAGGTTCATCCTCCACATTTTCTACACCAATAGTTTCAATATTTCTCTTTAAATCAGAGGCAAATATACAACTCTTCCCTTTAATCATCTCTGTAAATCAGAAGGATGCAATTTTCCTGCTCCATACGAACAATAGCCTGAAATGGATGCACACATTGAATAAGAATAGACTCATAGGTATTTAAATTCATCAGTTCCGAAGGAATATTTTACCAACTCAAGATTATTATGCACAGCTCTAGCAGGCATTTTGTTCTCATCTAATTTGTTATAACAATATTTACAAATACGCTGATCACAACCCAAATCAAAACACTTCTTTATCAACATATAAGTTGCAAAATCCTTCCACTCATTTTATTTTCTTTTTCACTTTTTAAATACAGATCAACAGTCCTGGTCTGATTTTTATAATGAATTTGTCGACAACAGATACAAGAAAAATTTGGCCTTTCACCTGAAATCACCTTAAACTGTACACTGCACTGTCCTATATTCTCTTCCACATTTTCTTCTATTAATCTCTCACTTTCTCCACTGTCTTCCTGAGGACCAAAGTAACTAATCTGAATTTCATCACAAACATTTGCTACATCTGATACAGATCCATGCAAAAGAGCACTGTTCAACTTTTTTAACATTAGTGCTGGACTTTTCGCTTAATACAATGTTCTGACTAATTTCCTCATCTGAGTATGATGAACTGCTAACATCCTGAAATGGTGGAAAACACTTCAACATACTTTTTTAGAAAGACAAGCCAGAAAATGACCTTGCAAACTAGTATTTTCTCTCACGCTGCATGGGTCTAGTCCTTGCAATATCTTAATCTTTTATTTAACACGATTCTTGTCGCACACTGCAAATACTAGTACAATTCCAAGTGTACACTGGTGCTTTAGGACGTCTCCCTAAAACTTCACCAGCTAACACCTCTTCTGCATTTCTAGAAACAATTTTCTCTTTCTCAATAGGAAAACCATTTCTAACCTCATAAGCACGACCACTGGTGTCAACTGCATGCAACAAATCATTACTCTGAAGATAACTTTCTTCATTAAAAAAAGGCTCAGAACTTAAACTATGTTTCCATTCACCCAAAAAAACTCACATAAATTACATCTGTTAATTAATCTTCTCCACTTACTTTTGGACTTGATTAAATGGATTCGCTTATCTTAATCTATTGATTAATAAAATAAACAATTTTCTTTTCAATTCCAAAGCTTTCTCAACTACTTTTTCTATAGCTTTCATCTTCTTATAAAATACAGTTTTTTCTTACATACCTTAATTTCTTTAATAAAATTTGTCACAAGTCTATTATAAAACATTTGTTTCCTAATTTCCATAAATTGAATTTTTTCTCCTTTTACTATACACAGTTTTGTCTGCACTTGATTTTCCATTATTCTTCTTTTTATTAGTATCTTTATTTTTCGTTGCTGATACACTAAAAACATTTTCCTCTTTCTAAACACTACTCTTAGTCTTTAATATTTTCCTCAAAAAAGTGCTCCTGCTCTTACCAGGACTTTCTTTCTCTTTGTTAAGACATCTCTCTTCACGTAAATCTTCTTAATGACTTCTCTTCAAATACACACTTTTCTATCGTTGCTTGCGCTTTTGGAACTTCGTTGGCATCAAACAGTATTTTCAGTATTGATAAACACAACCTATAAAAAAAATATATATAACATTACAAAAACAAAAAATGAAATATTCTATTATATTACTTACAAGAACAGAGGGAGGATTATGAGGACAAACCTCCGACTATAAAAATAAAAGGACTTACAACAAAAGTACAAGGAGTATGAAACAAGGAAAATATAATAAAAAATTAGAGTATAAATAGACACTGCAATATAACGGTATAAAGAAACAGCCGCGGCCCGTGGAGGGAGTTGCGATGGGGCAGGCAGGCGGGGCAGGGGAGGGGCAGGGTGAGGAGTGATAAACAACGGAATGTGGATCTTTGCAGGTAAGTAAACAATTAAAATAATAAAATGAATTTTGGGACATATTATCAACAAAAGGCGATAGATTATCGCCGCTTTTATCGGCAGGAAAATGCCGAAAAAGCGACGATAATGAGCTTGATAATATGCTCGAGTATTTCCATACCAGCCCAGGTTAACACCAGAACCTGGGCTCCTATAGCAATATACAAGAACCTAGGGGCATATTACCAAGGGGGGCGATAGGTAATTATCGCCGATTTAGCGGCCGTTTTCGGCCGCTAGGCAGCGATAATTCTATTGGCCTATTAGCAAGCTGTCGCTAACTGATGTTAGCGGAAGCTTTTAGGCGATAGCGAGCGTTTTGGGGCCCGCTTTGCATGTCAGCAATGTTTATCGCTAATGAAATACAAAGTGGGGGTACCCAACCAGGTAGAGACTGAAAGCAGTGGCTAACGTCGCTATCGCCTATTAGCAAGTCAGGCGTAGCGTTGGAAATATTTGCGCTAAGCGCAAATATCTCCAAATACTAACGCCTGCCCAGACCAGCTCTTAGCCATATTATCCAATGGGAGGTGGATAACATGGCTAAGAGCATTTAATCGCTAATACGTGAATATCGCTGTATTCTCAGCGATATTCACGCATTTCGCCGCTATCGCTGGATATTTTAGCACAATGAAGAAAAACATTACTAATAGCATGTTTTCTCCGCTAACATATCCAGCGATAGGCAGCGATAAAAAAATCGTTGCTAAGCCTATTTAGCGATAAATATTGCTACTTGTTGATAATATGCCCCTTATTACCAAGCCCATTTTTGCTGTTTTATCGGCAGTTTACTGCCCATAAAACGTTGATAATTTTAACACCGGTCCTTAATAATGTGCCCGTCAGTGCAATATTATCAGTAAAGGGTGATACATTATCGCCACTTTAACCGTCAGGAAACTGCCACTAAAGCAGCGATAATGGTCTTAATAATATATCCTTGTGAATTCCCATAGAAGCCCAGTTTAAGACCATAACCTGGGCTTCTATGAGAATGTATCGCCCTTTCGTGATAATATGGCCCATAATCCCTTAATGTACAGAGACAAACAAAATGATATTAAACAAAAAAACATAACAGCATGCATTATAGCAAAACACCTTTACTACTATAAAATGTTTAACAACGGACGAATATAGGGGCATATTATCAAGACAGGCGATAACGTTATCTCTGCTTTATCAGCTGTTTTCTACCCATAAAGTGGCAATAATATTATCGCCTGTCTTGATATACCCCTTAATTCCTTAATGTACAAAGATGCACCGCACACACTCCTTTACAACTTATCAACTCACCTTTCAAATTGATTTGTAGATTAAGAAGAATACCACTCTCACAGTGGATATTCTTGTAGAGACTCTCTAGTTCCGTGTTTGCATCAGAACCGTCAAATGGAACATTGTCCCTCTCATTTTACACATACATACATATAAATAACCAATGAAAATCCTGTACACATTAATTAAAAATAAAACACACATTTCTATTCGTTTAAAATTCCAAACCTTTCCAAGTAACAACACTTTCAACCCTTCCCCCATTCCACAATCTGCCAGTTACCATAGAAACACTTCAGGGAACACCTAACTAAGCACACAGGTGAAAAGTTCATCATACATTGTTGCAAATTGAAACAGAAAGTATGCTTGACTGGAGAATATACCAGCTTATTTTATGTAACATTCTTTTCTATCACTTTTTCTTAACCAATAAAAATAAGGCTTTTAAAAAACAGAAATATGCAACCTAGTTTTCTGTAAAATGTTGTCAAACAACCAATCATTTTCAAAACTGCATTTTGTCCAGCATTTTAGAAAAATCTTACTTTTCAAACTACCATTCCATTTACAGACCCCATCAGAGTGCATCCAGACCTCTCTACAAAATGCTTACAGTGTGGATTGAGGGACACAGCTATATTTTCTGGAGCCAAAGGTATGCACAACAGAAAAGAATTCACAAGGACCTAGGTTTACCAAATGTGGACTTTAGATGGATTGGACAGAGAGGATTAAAGTGTTACCAATTTATGCCATTGGTTAAATCCTGTATGCATCTACAACACCCCGACCTCATAAATGTGCACTGTGGTGGGAATGACCTAGGCACTTTGACTGGGATAGCTCTGGAAATGCTTATGAAGGACACTTTTGCACAATTGATGACACTGTTCCCCAAAACTGCCTTTGTATATTCTAATATATGCCAAAGGAAGAAATGGAGGTGGTCCAACCACTATTGTCCACAGTTTGAAAAAACTAGAAAACGTGAATAAATCTGTTTCTGCCTTTCTCCGAGACTACCGAATGGGGTCCATTTACAACAACAATATGCATTTCAATATGCATGGCATCTATAGGAGAAATGGTGTAAATTTTACAGATGACGGGAACAGAGACTTCCTCATAAACTTAAGACTCTGCATCGGTACTTACTTGTAGGTACTAAAATCTCCCAATAACACAGCAGCTCTTTTTAGAGCCACACTACACATAAACAAATACACTTCATAAGTATCTAAAAGCATTTATATTTTTCTTGCTTAAGTACACTTACGTGACGACTTTCAACATTCCAGCTGTACGTCGTCCATACGTGCTTGGTACGCATACAATAAATCTACCACCCCCTGAGCAACAGTATATGTTCAGAATGTTTTTACCCTACCCCCTTTCCTTATTTCTCAACTTTGTTTTACAGTTTCCTTGTGACTCGGCTGTCATGACAAACAAGATGGCTGCCAACACTTCCTGGTTTGGAGTATTGACAGCCAATCAGCATTCAGCTCCTGCTCATAGTTGTATGGATTTCTGTACGTGTACGGCGCGATTTTTCTTAAAAAAAACAAAAGAGACTAAACATATTTTATTTATTTATTTATTTATTTATTTATTTATTTGCGTGTTTGTAAAGCGCTGTGAATAAACTCCCGTAGGGGTATCTCCGCGCTGATAACAACCGGTAAGAACTGACAATAGAAACAGTGAATTAAAAGTGCAGTAAAAAGCTCCTATGAGCCAACCAATGCCAATTAAAATGAGTTAAACAGAAAGGTTTTTAAGTGTTTCCTAAATTGGAGATGGTCATGGCATTGTCTCAATGAGAGAGGGAGTGAATTCCAAAGACTGGGGCCTACTACGGATAGAGCCCTGCCACCTAGTCTTGATTTGGTTATCTTTGGGACACTCAGTAACAGCTGGTCACTGGATCTAAGGGCCCAGGAAGGGACATAAGGAACGAATTTCCTGGCAAGATACTCTGGTCCCAGTTGATTAAGGCCCTTATGGATGATGCAGTAGGTCTTAAACTTCACTCGTAAACGTATTGGTAACCAGTGAAGTTTATGAAGTAGAGGTTTTGAGGGGGATCTGGGTGGTGCATTTAGCACCAGCCTAGCTGCTGTATTTTGCACCACCTGTAGGCGGTCCAAAACCTCCTCATTTGCACCTACCAGAAGACCGTTACAATAATCAAGGCGGCTTATGATCAGCGCTTGGACTAAGGTCTTCCTATAGGAGTCAGGGAGAAAGGGAAATATTTTTCGAAGGAGGCCAATCACATGAAAGCAAGATCCTACAGTGGTATTAACATTTTGCTTCATGGACAGCTCCGGCTCCAATCTGACTCCTAAGTTCTTGATTATTGTTTTTGGCTCAGGAACTGGGCCCAAATCAGGAGGCCACCAGTCGGGGGACCATTGAACCTTGGCTTCCCCGAAGAGCATCACCTCTGTCTTTCCAACATTACATTGGAGAAAGTTTGACGACATCCACCTTGCAACTGCCTTCATCCCATCGGAAAATGATTGAATAGTTTCCGAGGTAAGATGTTTGAAGGGGAAGAGCAGCTGCGTATCGTCAGCGTAGGACACTGGATGAAAACCATAAGCTCTGGTTACATCTGCCAAGGGAGCCACATATGTGTTAAATAAAGTCGGGCTCAAGCAAGAGCCCTGGTAATGCTAACCTCTTCCGACCTAAATTCACCCATGGTGACAGACTGGGTGCGGTGGGAGAGGAAGCTCTTGATCCAATCCAGGGCCCTACCACCGATTCCACTCACAGACAGGCGTTCGATCAGGATGGTGTGAGAAATCGTATCGAACGCTGCCGATAAATCTAGCAGCACCAGGACAACAGAGTAACCCTTGTCCTGGTACAGCCGCAGATCGTCCGTTATCGACAGCAAGGCCGTTTCAGTGCTGAATTTTGGCCTAAAGCCTGACTGTGATGGATCGAGGCTACCAGATTGTTCTAGGTAGGTGGATAGATGTTTGTTGGTGTGCTTTTCAATAATCTTCCCTAGAAATGGTAGGAGGGAGATAGGCCTCAGGTTAGACATGTTGGTCCAAGGAATAGAAGTATTCTTCCTAATGGGTCTAACTAGGGCTTTTTTCCAACATTGTGGGACAACCCCAGATGTAAGTGAGAGATTCACTAGTCTCCGAACATCGGGGCCTAGTGTACTTCCTAATGGACCCATGAGTCTGGCTGGAAGCAAGTCCGCCGGGCTTCCACTTTTAATATCAGTGAACAGTTTCTGAACCTCAATTAACGATATTTCAGGAAAATCGTCAAAGGAGTGGGTGTTAGTGGGTGCTGTCTGAGTCAAAGTATGGTTATCCTGACTACATATGACAGGGCTAAGTGCCTCTATTTTATTATAGATGGCATAAATTTTTTCAGAGAAAAAGCAGGAGATGCTGTCACAGAGGTGTTGTGAAGCCATATCTGCACTTTCACAAGCTGTTGGTCTCACAAATGAGTTCACGATCTGATAAAGAACTTTTGAATTATTGCCAGCTGCTTCTAACTGAGCAGTAATGTGTTTTTTCCGTGCTAATCGGATGGCTTTATGATAAATCTGAAGGTTCTTTTTGTAATTGATTCTATCTTCCTCCAAGGAAGATTTTCTCCATATTTTTTCCGACTTTCTAGTTAGGCGTTTAAGATTACGCAGTTCCTCAGAATACCAAATCTCTTGTTTCCTGGCGAGGCTACTTTTCAGTTTCAGTTTTTTTCAGTTTTTAACGTCTTTATTTCGATTTTTCATCATAAAAGACACATATATACAAGAAAAATTTTCATTAACTACATCAACAATAAATACAATCAAAATCGTAATGATATAAATGTTTAAATACATATAATGAATACAAGTGATAACTAGAGCGACAAGATAAGTGAAGTTAAGATCTAAATTAAACATATAAGTAAAGACGTCAAGAAAAGTAGTAAAATCATTGAAACATTTATAAGACTTGCGGATCATCAATACTATTAATTTCACTGACCATAATAACAGAAAACAGTTTAAGAACATAGTGTACAGGTTGTTAAGATCTTGATTTATAAACTAATTGACTTAGACCTAATCAACCAAGCCCACCCGAGGAATTTCGCCAATCCTATAGTTAGCCATTCAGAAGTGTTCGTTTTCAAAGCGTACACTGCTTCACTTCTCACTCGGGTGTTAAGTCTAATACATACAGGTTTCAGCCACTTATTGCGTGGTTCGCAATAGGCAGTACAGACAAATAAAAAATGGTCTAGTGTTTCTTCACTAGCGGCGCAACAGGGACAGAGACTTGTTTCCAGCCTCTGCCAGCCGCTAGTAAAGGCCCTCAAGGGCAACGTGCCCACCCGGAGCTGATGATATAGTTTCCTATCTAGTGTCTTAAGGATTACATCCCAATATACTTCTTTGTTGGGAATTATTTTGTGGAGCAAGAACTGGCCTGTCAAGTTCACTTTCTCAGAGAGTGCTACATATTCTGTTTTTACCATGGACCAGAACAGACGTTTAAATTCATCCTTCATAGGAAAGGTTTGGGAGCCCGGCTCTGACCATAACAAAGGTAAGCCCATTTCAACAAGGGTGTTCTTGATTTGTTTGAGCCATGGTATGTTGCCTGCCCCCTCTTGCAGTCTCACATCTTGAAGCTCACGGGCAAACATGGCCAGTTCAGGGGTGGACCATATGCGTCTCCATAGAGCCACCATCCTGTACTGGGCCTGATGCTTAATGGTATGCATGCCCATGTCCATCAAAAGTGGAATCACTGGTGTTGAAGGAGGGAGACTAACTAAGTTACGTAAGAATTTATTCTGTATCCTATCCAGGACAGCTAAGTCCACACAGCCCCAGATGTCAGCACCATACAATATCGCTGAACTGATTTTAGCACTGTAGATTTTGAGCGCAGGCAGTACTCTTTTAGTCAAGGAGCACCGCTGCTCTTTTACTAAACAACCAGTCAAGCGGGCAGATTTCAGACAGAGTGCCTCTACTTGCTCTTTCCATTTTAATCTATAATCCAGAGTAACCCCAAGATAGGTCATTACATCAACCTGTTCCAGTCTGGATCCATTCAATAAAATATTGCCCCTCATAGGCTTTTTCTTGGTTAAGACCATAAACTTGGTTTTGTTAACGTTAATCTCAAGATCATTCAGATTACAAAAATCCATAAATTTGTTAATTGCAACCTGTAAACCCTTCTGCGTTTTGGCCAATATAAGGGTATCGTCTGCAAAAATTAAAAGGGGGAATTTTGTCCCACCCAGCGAAGGAGCGTCTGTGTGGGTGTCAGAGAGAAACTTAACCACCTGGTTAATGAAGAGTACAAATAGGGTGGGGGCCAGGACACAGCCCTGCCTCACACCTCGGGTCACAGGGAAGGATTCAGTAACCTGGCCCTGCCTACCCCATCTGACTCTTGCGAAGTTACCCTCGTGCATCTTAATGGTAAAATCTAAAAGTGCAGAAGGAACCCCCATCCTTCTTAGTGCAGCCCACATCTTCCCCCTGGGGACCAGATCAAACGCTGATCTGAGATCCACAAATGCAGCGAAGATCTTCCCGTCTCTCAGTAACACAGTTTTCCAATAAATCATGACAAATCTTAAAATCTGGTCAACTGTGCTAATGTGTGCCCTAAACCCAGCTTGCATTGGAGACAGAATGTCTACTTCTAACATCCACGTATGAATTTTCCCCAACAGCATTCTGGCTATTACTTTTTGAAGGGCATCGATGAGACTGATGGGGCGATAATTTCCAGCATCAGATCTGTCCCCTTTTTTATGCACCGGTAAAATCTCTGCCCCTTTCCAGGAGTTTGGGATGCCAGTACCCCTAGCTATGGCGTTTGCTAAAATCAATATATACGGGACCCAATGTTTTTGGTCATATTTGAAGAGGTCCGCAGGGATGCAATCCATGCCGGGAGCTTTGCCATTCTGCACTTGTTTAAGAGCAGAAATAGCTTCGGCTTCAGTAAAAACAACGTGATCGGATGAGATCAATTCAGGCTGCACACTGGCATCTTCCCTAATGGAAGTAAGGGAGATCCGTTCCGTGTGGCTGAACTGCGTCTCATAATGTTTGACCCATTGTTCTGCTGGAACGTGATTTACCGGACAATGTAGTTCCCCCGATTCACCCCATTTTACAACCTCCCAAAATCTTTGTTGGTTGGATGAGGTACTAGCCTGATATAGATCCAACCAACGCTGGTCATCCCATTTTGTTTTTGCCTTTTTTAATGCCTTCTTATAATTTGCCCTAGCTATCCTTATATCCACACATGATTTGAGTTTGATGGCACTTAACAGAGAGCTATGGGCAATATTACAGGTCTTATCGTACCATTTAAGCCTAGAATGTGCTTGGGCTTTGTTACCTCCTTCCTTAACAGGTTTGATAAAAAAAGACTTGATTTTATTAAAAAGAGTGTCGTGAATTGCCCCAATTTGATCGAGTGGAGTACCGGCCTCGAGTATGGGTTCCATCTGTTTTGTAGCCACTGAAACCTCCATGGCTATCCTGCTAATTGTAGCAGTATTTTCTTGGAGACCAGCCCATTTAACCCTTCTACAATCGTTTGCAAGGCCAGCATCTGCAGTTGCAATGTTTGTGGCAGAGTTCATACAGAAGTCCTCGGATACTAATAATGATATCACCAAAGGGTTGTGATCACTCTCACATCTACTGACTACTTCCATGTCCACCAACATTTTCCAGTACTCTATCTTAAGTAAAAAATAATCAATACGGCTTGAGTTCATGGAGTTATCAAATGTAACTTTTCCCGTCGGGTCTGATTTGGTCCTACCGTTTACTGCACGTAAGTCCCATTCAAGACAAAAACCCAACCATCGCATGACTGCCTCCGTAACTTTTTTAATAGGGGCGGCAGACAAAGGGGGAATGTTCCAGATCTGATCAATTTCACCATAACTCTCACCATCAAGGTTGGGAAGTGGTTCAAAGCAACAGTTGAAGTCGCCTGCCACCATAACACAACTGTCACTGCTTATGTCATTCAATAGGGAGTCGAGTTCAGCTACCACTCCCGCAGGCTTCCCACCTGGCATCCCTCTGGCATAAATATTTATCAGAAAAAAAACCCGATTATTATTATCTGTTAGTTTCAGTGCCAGGATATCATTACCCAAGGTAGGAAGTTCCGTGATGGTAATGGCTAAGGATTGTCTGATCCAGATAACCAAACCCCCTGATGGGCGGCCCTTCGGTCCTTTGCTGGCTGGTTTATAGTAATTAAGATAGCCAACCCGATGGATAGCTTCAGTTGACCAACTTTCTTGCAAGATGATAACATCATGTAGATCCACAAAAGAACCCCAAGCGGCCTCTGACATTTTCCCCTTCAACCCCGCTACATTCCAAGACAAGGCTACAAGGGTGTATGAAATCTTCTCTGCCATAGAGGCAGATGGGTTAGCGGTTGCCTTAATAGTTGTCTTTCTAAGATTACCTGACAAGGATATTTCCATGTTATCCCCCCTCTTGGATTTTGCACTAGGTGTAAAGACAACCTCTGCCCTTGAAACACGCACATTCATTTGAGAGCAAGTTGGTACTGCACTAACACTTCCAGTATTCTGTAATTCTACCTCAAGTCAGTCCACGCCTTCTAAACCGGAGAGGGGAGCAAACCGGTTCACAAGGTGAGGATGGAACATTGGGTAGAGTGGGGTGTCAAAATGAAATCTCCCCCTGGGCCTGTCTCGTGTAGAATGTTGAAACGGGGTGTGGGACCTATTAGCATGTAAAGTTGGGTAAAAATAATGCAGTAATAAGGTTTGTACGTCCCCAACTCTACCAAATCTAGCTTCCCTGCCGATATATTCAGCAACCCAAGGCTCCCTAAAACTAACCACCACACAGTCCCCCTCAAGATCTTTCTTGCCATAACCAATCCAATCCACCCTCCTAACATTGAGTATTTCAGGATTTAAATTGGGAGGGAGTGGCCGGTTTTTGTTAAGCCAAAATGTGACCTTATTATAAAGATCCTTGTGCGTTTCCCTTTTACCTTGTACGAGTGGAGCCACGCCAGTTAGAACAATTGTATAAGGCACTGACTCTGGTGGAAGGTTCACACACTTTTTCCTTGGGATGGGTTTGGCAATAGGCTGATAAGTGGTGTTTTGACCCCTGGCTGGTGTTGGATTAATCCTAGCCTGCTGGTTTTTAGTCGGTTTAGGCTTTGCAGGATTAACTGCAGGAGCTAAATTTTTATCAGCGGGTCCTGATTTTTGCTGGACCTTTAATTTAGAGACTCCTTCTTGTGTGTTATTACCACCCCCTACTTTATTGTTGGTCGCAATCGTGGGCTTCGGGTTTGAAGGAATTGGAAGGGACAAACCAGCTTTTCCTATGCTGGAGAAAATTCTATCAGAGGTTGCTATATTATCCTTTACCAACAGGTCTATGGTGTCTATTTTTGCGTTTAACAACCTTGTTCTTTCAAAGAGGGGCAGAAGAAGTGACTTGAGTAGCAACTCAATTTTGGCCAAAAATATTTCTTCGGTAATGCTAATCATGGTCATGGTCTCACCCCCCCCTTGTTGTGTAGAAGCATTAGTGTTAGGTGGCTGTGGGGGCGAAGCTGGGACATTTACCACTCCCTCTATTTGTTCCTCCAAATCTGGTGAGGCCACCCTCTTACGTTTCCCTGGATTCTGAGTTGGGGTCTGTTCTAACAGAGAGGGAGAGTCCGTTAGATCATTACTAATATTAAGTTTTGGAGAGTCGGAGAGACCGGAATTGTCCCCAGTGTGATCTAAACAAATAGTCCCACTGATGAGCAAGTTCTCCTGTGTAGTATTAAAAACAGTTTCCTGATTAGAGTTCAAAATCTCCCCAGTGTGATTCTCAGGGACAGGTGCCAATATTACATCTACATTGCTATCTGCATTCAACGTAGAGAGTGGAACTGGAGAGACCGCCTCACTTATTTTGCCCAGTGAAGAACGCTTGCCTGTAATAATATCAAGCGAAAGACGTTTTTCAACTAAGGCGATCTCCTTCTCTAATATGGCAGTTGAGCGTTTGAAAAATTGGTCAATTGTACCAGTAAAGGTACCGTTAGAAGTGGAGACCTGAACCTGTCTCTCCTTACCAGATCTTAGGGTCATTTTTAATAATCGTTTTGAGTAACGGTAGGCAGAAACAGCCTCAGTAGACGGCAATACCACGCAAGACACAATATTAAAACTATTAATATTATATAAATATAACCAAGATACAATTTTACAAATAAAACGTCAGGAAGGAAATAATGTTAATGGTAGGGCCCAGCCCAGCCTCATCCAGCCCCGGACGGCCACAGACGGTCCCGCCCTTGTCCCGGGCTTCTCCCGGCGCCCTCCCGCGCGCTCCCGCGCAGCGGCACGTATTACTCCTTTTATGTTAGCGGGGAGAGTTAATGGGCGGGGTGGGCGGGGCCAGCAGGGAGAGCAGCCCAGGTGTTGCAAATAGGGCACGCAGGGACTCCTGGTAGAGCGAGTCCCTGCTTCCACGCTCGCAGCCCTGCCGGCAGCTCCTCACGCCCAAGATTAAAGCTCCTCACCCAAGGTTGACACAGGCTCCAAGTGCGGCGCTGCTACTTTTAAAAATCTTTATCGGAGCAATTTGTTGTACTGCGGCATTAACTGCATGTTCCCAAATTGAGAGAGCAGTATTAATGTCATCTATGCCAACAGTAGGGGGAGGGAGATATTTTTGTACAAAATTAATGTTAGTTATTTTGTGCCACTGTCTGCGTTTGGACGGAATGTGCATGTGGGAGTTAGAAGGAGGGGCATTCATCGGCATAGAAAACTCCAGCACAAAAAGATCCGTCCAAGGATATTGTTTAGGTACACAACATTTAATGCCAGGGAAGTTGGATAATATCAAATCCAAGGTATGTCCTGCTTGGTGTGTTGGCCCATTGTTACATATCTTTAATCCTAAAAGAGATATATCAGTTAGGAAGGACTGTGCATCATTGTTAGTCTCATCCTCACTGTGAATATTAAAATCTCCTAGCAGCAGAAATTCTTTATCTTGACACACATGGGGAGCTAATGCTTCCACTAACTGTTTGGACATATCTTTTAGGGGGCCTGGCAGGCGATAAACCAAGGCTCCTTTCTTGCTGTCTTTTATGGACGAGCCAATCCTAAAAACCAGCATTTCAAAGGTCGAATTAGAACACTGATCAATAATTGAAACAGAAATCTCATTTTTAAAAACAATTGCAATTCCACCCCCAATTTTTTTGGGTCGATCTAGTCTGACAATCTTATAACCCTCCGGTATTCCAAGAGTGACAGCGGGGGTTGAGTGGGGTTTGAGCCAGGTCTCTGTTAAAAAACAGAGATCACCTTTATATGTGGAAATAAGATCCCAGACCTCAAAGGAGTGTTTAACTAGCGATCTGACATTACACAATAAACTCTTCCCTCCTTGGGTCGGTACTGTAGGAATAATCCTAGGACAATGTTGAAAGGAGTGCATATCCGTCGAAAATTGTGTTTGACAGTATCTACAAGAAAAAGGCCCTTCGGGGAAACAATAAGGCGGTAACTTACATGTAGGAGTTAACAAAGTAGAGCAACCGTAAATGATCAGAATGTTTCTACTCTGCCCCCTTCCCATATTTCTCAACTTTGTTTTACTGTTTTCTTGTGACTCGGTGCTACCGATGCACAAGATGGTCGCCAACACTTCCTGGTTTCAAGTGTTGATATTATCAAACCCATTATCGCCACTTTCCTGCAGATAAAGTGGCGATAATTTTGCCGCCCAGGCTTGATAATATGGCCCAGAGTGAGTAGTATACAGCAGCTTCTCTGTAAAATCTATGATTACCTTCGAGCAGTGACAACAGATACCTTACAACAGTCTGACAAACAGATCCACAACCTTATTACGCCACTTTTGAGTCACTTTTAACATGGGTAAAGTGACGCAAGGAGCTAGTAAATTTACGTCTCACTTTTCAAGAAAAAATCTCAACTCCAGACTCTGCGAGACAGTTTTAATGTTCTTTTCTCTCTCTTTTTCTCTCTCACTCTCTGTGACATCATTTCTCTTTCTCTCTTAAACTTATAGACACTGCTGTCCACTTGCACATGTAGAAAAACAGCCCAACTGAAGTTGTGAATTCCACTGGCTGAAGTCTTTGGCAGCAGTGTTTATACAACGGTAAGCACAGAGGCCTAGATCTACAAAGCCTTCATAGCATTGCATTAGAAATAAGTCGACATATTTACAATCCCGTTATGGCACTTTTGTGTCAGTAACGCAGTAGGCACCACTTGAACGAGGCATTATAACAAGTGAAATGTACGAGACACAGTGCACACTTAAAACCATAGAGTTACCTTGACTTGTAATGGTTCAGCTCATTTACACACATCTACATAATTCTAAACTCCTAATTTTCTTTTTTGTTTTCCAGATTACCAATCGGACATTTTATGAAGTCCATTTAACAATTTGCTTATAATATTGTTTGTTATTAACTTATTTTTCTACTTGTTTGCAATATAGTTATAATTAAGTTTCGTTTAGTTATTGTTGTAATAAAAGTTAATTGAAAAAAAGTACATACTTTTTTTATTTTGTGGGGGGGAAGGGTTATATGACGGTCCACAATAGAAATAATGTTAAAATAGTATAGTAAGATATTCAAGACTATGATTGAAAACTAATGACTTCTATTTCGTCTGAGTAGACTACAACTTAGAAAAGAAATCAATATAATACGAAGCAATGTGTACCACATTTACAAACCTCTTGCAACATTTTCCCATGCAAACTTACCCTTGTACAAAATTAAATGTTTGGGCCTCAATCATACCCCTAAAACCACGTAAACAATCACCCCACAAAGATTTCTATATTGTATGAGGAGCTGCGTGGCCCTCCGCCTACTGCCCTGGAGTCCACGACGCCCAGACAAGGTTGCGGCAGTGTTCTGGGGGAAACAGCCATTACAACGCAGTCATAATCACGTGTAATCATCACCATAAAGCATTAGCATGCATTTCGGGCCATATTATCAACAAAACGAGACAGATTATCGCCACTTTCCTGCTGATAAAAGCGGGGATAATGTATCGCCTTTTGTTGATATTGTGTTTTGTTGATAATATGGCCCAAAATTTGTTTTATTATCACCAGTTCTTTTTGCGTTTTTTTTTAACTTAGCAGTCGCAATACGGAATTGTGCGAATATTTTTCCTGCCGTTCCTTTAATGGCTAAATCAAAATATACGCGGATGACATTATGCTGTTAATTAAACACGAATTACAATCGCAAGAAAGGGTACTCCAGATTTTTGAGGAATTTGAAGCCTTGGGGGGATATCGGATCAATAAAAAGAAAACTGAACTTCTGGTATGTGGGAGCAGAGATCCAGAACTGCATCCTGATATAAGTTGCTGTATCAATACTAAACCTAAAAGATACCTTGGGCCTTTTTTTCCGCTTCAGTCAAAGACCTGTATAGGCTTAACTTTGACCCCCTTCTCCAAAAGATTCATTTAATGTTTGCACGGTGGAACTCACTGCCATTATCGATCCTTGGCCGGGTCGCCTTGATAAAAATGTCTGTTCTTCCTTTATTTAATTTGTTGTTTTCCACCATTTCTTGTTTTTTGCTAGGAGTTTTTTTTTTAGGGTAGAATCCCTGTTTTCGGCTTTTGTCTGGGCAAAAAAAACACCTTGTATCGCAATAGGCACTCTTTCTGAGGAATCGGATCAAGGAGGTCTCTCTTCGCCAAATCTTAGGGATTTCTATAATGCATATTTCGCACAGTATTTATTGAGATGTAAAAATCAAACTCAAGGCCAAAACTTATTTATAATTTTTTTTTTCCGATTTAATTTGCCTAGAAAATCAGATACCTCCCCCCTGCAGGTACTTAAATCTCCCAAATGAGTTCGCTATAAGACATTACTATGTTTTTTTTTAAAACTTTGCACTATGTTTAAAAGATATTCACTTCCCCTGATTAACTCAACAACCCTGCTGTCTAGTACATTTCCGTTAATAGGGATCAAAAGAGGATCAGAGATAGCAAAAAATTGGGCCAGAGAAGGATTTATTAAAGTAATCAATTTTCTAAGAAATGGATTATGGATAACCCCGATCGAGATGGCACGTTCAATTCACAGGAACTTTATGCTGGTATTGTCCTATAATATGATTTATAAATTTCTGGGGCAATTGGATGCTATACAGCTCAATCAACCAACCCAATTGGCCAATGACCTTTTTGTGAATGAATGTGTAAGTAAACCAGGGGATTGGAAGCCTTGTTTAGCGCAGAGTAGGGAGGTGGATTTAAGCCAAAAAGCAATAAAAAAATGGCAGGAACAGGAAAATCATGTACTGTCTTTGAATACCTGGAGGACTATCAACAAATTTAATTTCAACACACTACGGAGCGCCAATTGGCGTAGAATGCTATTCTTTGGTAAATGGTTAATGTACCGTACACCTGCAGCCATTTCTAAAATGTATGTGAGTCATCCACCCAAATGTTTTAAATGTCTACAATATGCTCCGGCCAATTGGTCCCATGTAATGGTCCACTGTACTAAAATCGGGGTATTTTGGGATGAAATATTTGTTTTCTTTCAAACCTATTATAAGATTATGATTTCTTTAAATGTAAAATTGATGCTTTATGGTTTTGATCCCGATCTCAAGCTCTCTGACCAGCTAGCCAAAGTAGTGTATATTGCAATGGCAGTGGCCAGATCTTTGCTATTGCAGAATTGTCAGTCAGAACAGATCCCATCTATACAGGAAAAGCTACAGAAAATGGCTGTGCTGTGGACAGGATATGAAACAAATATCTAATTGGAAAGCACCACAACAGAATATACAGTTCAGTGGTAATGAGGAATGCAGTGCAGTATAGAGGCAGCAGCACTCTGGGAATGCGACAGAGAGAAGGTTTTTTAAAACACTGCGTTCCTGGGCGCACACATGAAGCTTAAGCTCAGAAAATGCCCAATACTACCACAATTGTTTTTTAAATAGTTTCAATTATATGATACAATAGTCAGAGCCAGGGTTTTGCATTAGCAAGGACCACAATATTTAGTTTTCTGAGGGGCCACAGCTGGGGCCGTTCAGGGTTGTTCAATCCACATAGCCGGAAGGGCAGAGGATTTCATCAAGATATATTCTTAGCGCACAACTCCTTTTAAGGGAATTCACTTTATTGTAACGACTGCATCCAGTTTGCTGGTAACTGCTATTTAAAGTGGGGTTTGGATAAACGAAAAATATAGCTGTCACAACACAGCAATGGACTTTTCCATACTTGATACACAGATATGAAGGAACATCGGCAATGAGTAAGACCCAGCAGGTGGTATAATCTCGAGTATGTACCTTAACCTTTTTAACTCTGAGTCGCAGTTTTGCAGCACAAAGTTTAAGCCGAAAAATACCCAATTCAAAAATGTTGGTAGAAGGAAGTTTAGCGGCCCACCAGTTGAGCATGACAAAGACAATTTTCTGGGGATAGCCTGGTTCACGGGGTAAAAAATACAAATTTCAGTACAATTAAATGGGTAACAATAAACACCTGTTAGGCTGCGCCAGTGTCCCCAATTTGTATGGTATGTCATAGGGGAAGGTCAAAGTCAGTTTCTGGGTACAGCTTTTCGGGGACAAGGGCTCAGAGCGCCCCCCTGGGGGCGTCCAGGTCACTAGAGGGGCCTGCGCCCGCGACAATTTGCTCCAAAGCGTAAAAAGAAAGGGAAGTGATACTTCAAAAAATAAAAACGTGCCGCATAATAGGCGCACTAAACACTTGGCCCCCAGACAGGAGCAGACCTGTACTTACCGGGGGAGCCTGCCAGGAGCATGGACAAAGTAGAGGGTATAATTAAGCAATGTATGTGTACCATGCCTCCACTAGCGGTATCTGACTATCTCCCAATTTTGTTTGATTTCATGTGTGACCCATGGTGAGAGGATATAGTGCCGTAAGATTTAGAATAGGACACAAGCGTGACCCCGGCCCGAGAAGGTGTCCAGGGGAGTTGTAAAAATATGATCTATGTAATGAGTGTTAAAACTGCGGCCAACAACCACCACAAAAACAATGACTGTTGGCTGTGTGTAGTAAGTACAGATACACAAGTATGGCATGGTTCCTGGAATAAGCGCAGTGTGGCTGTTATCTAGAGTGGACGAAGTGAGCATGCAGACGCTTGAATATTTACTTTGCTTCCTTGTTATATTTTGAACCCAACGGCTGCTACATGAGTACTTCTGATCACGTTTCGAGACCCACACTAATTGCCACTGCAGCTCGCTCCCCTGAAGAAATGTAGCATTTCAATGTCTAAATACAAATTGCATTTATTTGCTTAAAACAAAAATCTCTCATTTCACATTACTCACTCTGCTTTTAAGGGTGTTGTAGGCGTGGGAATATTAAGCAAGCATTTACGTGTTCAAGCCACGCCCTTAATTACTTATGCCACGCAGCATACAGAGATCCCCCTCCCTTCCTGCCGCCACATGTTTCATCCAGTTTAAAGCCCTGATTATAGTTAAAGCATATATAAAAAGTTGAAATCATTGTCTACGTGTAGTACTACTTCTATGTCTGTTATAACTCTGTATTTGCTTTACCAAATCTGGCACTTTAGCGGAGATGTATTACATCGCAGGAAGAACCACAACTAGAAATACAGAACTCATATGCAGGCTAACAGGTTCTAGTGTGTGCTGTTTACAACTTACATCAGCTATTGTGCAAGGACAAAAAAATTGTAATCTGTAGCATGACCATCCATGACAGAGTAGCCTTTCTAGCATTCCAAGAGTGGCATGCCATGAACGCTGCTCACGAAGTGGTGGAGTTGCCTTCCAGGAATGACTACAACTACCACCAGGCTCTGGGAGTCGATTCCTGCTTATGGTTAAGGTGCCCCGGTGTCTCCTCTCCTCAGTTTGCCTGGTACTCTCTTTCTGCATCACTTTCTCTTCTGTGACAGTGTTGCTGCCCCTTCCAGTGAGTTCTTGCACAGTGCAGTCTCTGGGCTTCTGACGCACAATCGTAGAGAGGGACTGTGTTCTGGCAAATTGGGTTGGTACTGGGGATATGTTGGTATGTTCCGAACAAGAACTTCATACATGGAGATAAATGCACGTTGAGGCTTTAACGGGCATGCCCAATTACAACGATCTCTGATTCTCAACAGAAGTGGCATGTTAAAGGTGAAGCCGGTTAGGGCCCTGGCAACTGACACTGTCCCAAGGAAATGGTAGGGTGGTGAGGAGAGGTGTCATTGTATGTATTGATTTGCAAACAAAACAGGTGATGGACCGAATGTGGATCAATGTCACACATTCACCCCAGTCCGAAGATCTGGGCCCAAATCCATCGTTTTTTTGCACTCCACACCACCCTGGGTTAGACAATGGCGATATGCAAATCAGCTCTGACCCTGTGCCCCGTGGGAACAGTCCAGTCCGAACTACAAAAGCCATGTCCTTCCCAGAACGGAATCAAGCATCCGAGGACCGGACCGGTTTCGAGGTAACACCTCTCATCAGCCCGGCTAGCTTGACTCCAGTGGTGTGGAGTGCCTGGGACCCACGTCTGGGCATCCCCAGCGCACTTAGGGCGGCAATTGCAAAAACAACAAGTGATGGACCGAATGTGGATCAATGTCACACATTCCCCCAGTCAAAAGATCTGGGCCCGAATCCATCGTTTTTTTGCACTCCACACCACCCTGGGTTAGACAATGGCGATATGCAAATCAGCTCTGACCCTGTTGCCCCAAGGGAACAGTCCAGTCTGAACTACAAAAGCCATGTCCTTCCCAGAACGGAATCAAGCATCCGAGGACCGGACCGGTTTCGAGGTAACACCTCTCATCAGCCCGGCTAGCTTGACTCCAAGTGGTGTGGAGTGCCTGGGACCCACGTCTGGGCATCCCCAGCGCACTTAGGGCGGCAATTGCAAAAACAACAAGTGATGGACCGAATGTGGATCAATGTCACACATTCCCCCAGTCAAAAGATCTGGGCCTGAATCCATCGTTTTTTTGCACTCCACACCACCCTGGGTTAGACAATGGCGATATGCAAATCAGCTCTGACCCTGTTGCCCCATGGGAACAGTCCAGTCTGAACTACAAAAGCCATGTCCTTCCCAGAACGGAATCAAGCATCCGAGGACCGGACCGGTTTCGAGGTAACACCTCTCATCAGCCCGGCTAGCTTGACTCCAAGTGGTGTGGAGTGCCTGGGACCCACGTCTGGGCATCCACAGCGCACTTAGGGCGGCAATTGCAAAAACAACAAGTGATGGACCGAATGTGGATCAATGTCACACATTCCCCCAGTCAAAAGATCTGGGCCCGAATCCATCGTTTTTTTGCACTCCACACCACCCTGGGTTAGACAATGGCGATATGCAAATCAGCTCTGACCCTGTTGCCCCATGGGAACAGTCCAGTCTGAACTACAAAAGCCATGTCCTTCCCAGAACGGAATCAAGCATCCGAGGACCGGACCGGTTTCGAGGTAACACCTCTCATCAGCCCGGCTAGCTTGACTCCAAGTGGTGTGGAGTGCCTGGGACCCACGTCTGGGCATCCCCAGCGCACTTAGGGCGGCAATTGCAAAAACAACAAGTGATGGACCGAATGTGGATCAATGTCACACATTCCCCCAGTCAAAAGATCTGGGCCCGAATCCATCGTTTTTTTGCACTCCACACCACCCTGGGTTAGACAATGGCGATATGCAAATCAGCTCTGACCCTGTTGCCCCATGGGAACAGTCCAGTCTGAACTACAAAAGCCATGTCCTTCCCAGAACGGAATCAAGCATCCGAGGACCGGACCGGTTTCGAGGTAACACCTCGCATCAGCCCGGCTAGCTTGACTCCAAGTGGTGTGGAGTGCCTGGGACCCACGTCTGGGCATCCTCAGCGCACTTAGGGCGGCAATTGCAAAAACAACAAGTGATGGACCGAATGTGGATCAATGTCACACATTTCCCCAGTCAAAAGATCTGGGCCCGAATCCATCGTTTTTTTGCACTCCACACCACCCTGGGTTAGACAATGGCGATATGCAAATCAGCTCTGACCCTGTTGCACCATGGGAACAGTCCAGTCTGAACTACAAAAGCCATGTCCTTCCCAGAACGGAATCAAGCATCCGAGGACCGGACCGGTTTCGAGGTAACACCTCTCATCAGCCCGGCTAGCTTGACTCCAAGTGGTGTGGAGTGCCTGGGACCCACGTCTGGGCATCCCCAGCGCACTTAGGGCGGTGAATATGTATTAGCATTTTTATTGTGCCCTTGTTTGTCTTCTTCTGGCTGTCACATATATTCTACAATTTATCTTCTTGTTTGTAAACCTCTGTTTTGCAATTCCTTGGTTTGTGTATATGGAAAGGGGCGACCATTCGGTCCCCCCGAACGTATGGCGGAGTACCACGATCCCCCCGGGAAGCCATCTTGGGCGGGAGGCGAGTCTCGGCTGGTATGCCCGAAGCGGCGTAGCCGGGGCGCGCCTTTTTCCCGCCCTGGAGTGGGCTGGCCTAGACACTGACGCGGCCGGCCACGCCCTTGGGGCAGGCAGGGGCGGGTTTACGCCCACCCTGAAGACGGATAAAAGGAGCAACAAGCCAAGGAAGCATCCTCTTGTTCCTGTGCTCTGAAGCTGCACCACCTCGCTGCACGTGAGCTCGAGACGGAACGAAGAGCCAATTTTGAGCGTTGTAATCTTTCTTGTTTGTTTTGCAGATACTCTGTTGGAGAATGCCCAAGAAAGCGGGAAAGCGAATGACTACCGACCAGATGCTGCGTGTTCTTATGAAAGAGGTGACCGACCTAAAGAGGCGAATGGCGGATAAAGACGAGGAAGGGGGACCGAAACGTCCTTTGGCAGGAGCAGCTCCGGGAGGAAAAGGCAAGAGGCCCAGAAGGGGAGCAGCTGGGGGAGACATCCCGGTTCCCTGTACCCCACTCGAAGAACCAACTCCCGTGCCGGAAGAGGGGAATCCGATTCCCGTGGTGGTCACCCCTGTGTCCGGGGAGGATATGCCGCCCGAGCTGGCAGCACAATTAGCAGCGTGGTTGGGTAAAGGTAGCAAGGGCGCCACGGTTGACGATGCGCAGATGTTGATGAAGCAACTGAGTGAAACAAGGGAAGCGGCGAAGGCACCATCGCCGGCTGCGGCAGTAGAGAAGCCACCTGGGACAGGTCCAGTCGCTGATACAGCTTCCGGTGCAGGTAAGCGGCCATTGCCGATTGCGAGGGATGAGTCTGCACCCTCACGAAGGGAAAAATTGGGTCAACATGTCCCTCTGGCTATTAAAGAGAAGATATGGGCAGAGGAGTATATAAACATCTTCTCGTTGCTTACCGATCATTATGAGATGGAGCATGTTAAGAGCCAGAAGGAGCTCATGCATCCGAGTGTTTGGCGCGCAAAGATGGCCGCCTTTAAGGTAAATGAAAACATTGGCACTTGGGGCAGAGCGTGGGGGATTTTTACATCCATCATGGGTGAACGTAGGCCCGAATTGCTGTCCGAATTGCCGATTTATCAGTCACGGATCATGGGGTATTCTGTATCACACGAGGGCAATCAATGGTTCTGTTACGATAATATTTTCAGAAAAGCGAAAGAACATGATAAAAACTTAACTTGGGATTGTTATGATTCTGTGTCTTGGTCCAAAATGGAAGATACTGGTATGTTGAAGTTGCCATTGGAAGGGAGTAGCGTGGGTGAATCCTCCCGCCAATATGCTGGGACGCCCTTTCGATCAGGTACGAGTAACGACAACCACTCGAGGCCGATCGGCAACGCAGGTAAAAGGGGGATTTGTTGGAACTTTAACAGGGGTAAATGTACGAGGCCCCAGGGGTCATGCAAATTTAGGCACGAATGTGGTGGGTGTGGGCAATCATCCCATCCTGAGTCCATGTGCAGAGCCAAAACGGGTGATAACGGGGGTAGAGGAGGCGCCAAACAGGTCTGATATAGTCCGAGGGGCGCCTTTACCTACTCAGATTGATACCATGGCAATGATTCCCTGGCTCAGCGAATACCCGGATCACGCTTCCGCTGGGGTGTTGCGGAACGGGTTTTCATATGGTTTCCGCATCCCAGTGGGGGAGTTTCAGGGTGTAGCGAAATGTAAAAACCAAATATCGGTCTTGCAACATACGACCGTGGTACAGGAAAAGATCGGGAAAGAGGTTACTCGAGGTCGAGTCGCCGGTCCATTTAATGTGCCACCAGTTGCTAACTTTGTTTGTTCCCCTTTAGGGGTGGTCCCCAAGAAGGACCCGGGTGAGTTTCGGCTGATACATAATTTATCAGCCCCACGTGGTCTTTCCGTAAACGATGCAATAGACCCGGAAGTGTGTTCGGTGCGGTACGCATCCTTCGATGAGGCCGTAGCCATATTGAATCGCCTGGGGCCCGGTGCGCTGATGGCAAAATCTGATATCGAGTCAGCGTTCCGGTTGCTCCCGGTACATCCAGACGATCAGCGTCTCCTTGGTTTCATGTTTCAGGGTCACTATTACATGGATAGGTGTATGCCAATGGGGTGCTCTATATCTTGTGCCTATTTTGAAAAGTTCAGTTGTTTCCTGCAATGGGTCTTCACAAGGAAGACGGGGTTTCAACATGTTATGCATTATCTCGATGACTTTTTGTTTCTGGGGGCAGCCGGGGATCCGGAATGTGGACAGGCTTTGACTGAATGTTGTGTCTTGATGAATCAGTTTGGCGTGCCATTGGCACCAGGTAAGACTGTGGGTCCCTCGACTTGCCTCGAGTTTCTGGGGATCGAGCTCGACTCTGAAGAAGGTTGTTTTCGTTTACCAGGAGACAAAGTGTTAAGATTCAGGGCATGCCTGCAAACGTGTATAAGTGAGTCTAAGGTTAAGCTACATCAATTACAACAATTGGTGGGACAGTTGAATTTTGCCCTAAGAGTAATACCGATGGCCCGCCCCTTTTTCCGCTCGATCGCTCAAGCCATGGTCGGCCTGAAGGAGGGTCATCATCGCACAAGGCTCTCGGCAGAGGTTCGCCAGGACATGCGCATTTGGTTGGCATTTCTGGCGGATTTCAATGGTCGAATTGTCTGGAACAAACCGGCGGTGTCCTCTGAGGAGCTGGGGCTGTGGACAGATTCGGCAGGGAGCATTGGTTTTGGTGCCATATTCGGCACTCAGTGGTCGGCACAAAAATGGCCGTCATGGTGGCATGATAGTGGACTGACAAGTAACATTGCTTTTCTGGAACTTTTCCCCATTCTGGTGGCCCTGAGAACTTGGCCCGAGGGGTTCAGAGATCACTCTGTGGTATTCTGGTCTGATAACATGACCGTGGTTGAGTGTATCAATAGCCAGGCAGCACGATGCAAATGGATTCTGAGATTGCTCAAGGAAATTGTATTACTGTGTATGCAATTGAATGTGCTATTTAAGGCAAGACATGTGCCGGGGGTGATGAACCAGGCGGCTGATGCGCTTTCTCGTTTTCGTATGCAGGCCTTCTGGGGTTTTCTGCCCACAGCGGACCCGGTGGCGGCACCCTTTCCCGAAGCTCTCTGGTCTCTCGGTGCCCCGAACTTCGTAACCTCGTGGGAGAGAGTTTAGCACCCAGGACGAGGAAGGCATATGAAGGGGCGTTCCGTTCCTATTGGGCCTTTTTGGGGGCTGCTAGAGGGGAGCTTTGGGGCCAGGAGGAGTTGGTTGTGAAATTCCTGCTGTCTTTACATCAGGCAGGCAAATCAGTGGCTACGGCCCAGAGGCATCGGGCCGCCATTTCCTTTGTGGCTAGGGCTCATGGGATCCAGGACCCGACAGCGTCTTTCGTTGTGCAAAAAGCGCTACGTGGGTGGCAACGCCTTGAGGGTCGCAGAGTAGATGAAAGGCGCCCGATAGGTTTGGATAGGTTGGCCCTGTTATTATCCAGACTCCCTGCAACGTGTTCATCCCAGTATGAAACAGTGTTATTCCGAGCCGCTTTTATGCTGGCATTCCATGGGGCTATGCGGGTAAGCGAACTAGTGCGAGGAACAAGCAGGACGTGATGGGGGGACTGTGCCGAGAGCACGTTCAGGTCAGAGGGGGGACAATGACTGTCTCGTTTGTCAGGTCCAAGACCGATCAGGGTGCGATGGGTGATTGCATAATCATACAAAGGATTCCCGGGTCCTCCATGTGCCCGGTGAGTTGTGTAGAGGAATATTTAGCACAAAGGGTGGCATCATGGGGGGGGACCTTGTTGAGACACGCTGACGCCACCCCACTGATGAGGTTTCAGTTTCAGCGGGTGCTTGCGATGTCGATTACCGCTGCGGGCTTGAACCCGGGCGAGTTTGGGACCCATTCCTTTCGGATAGGGGCTGCTACAGAGGCTACAGCCAGGGGTCTGAATGTCGAACAAGTTAAACGTGTGGGGCGTTGGTCCTCCAATTGTTATAAAAGGTATGTGCGGTTGCACATGTTGTGAAGCTGTAATGTTGTACTCACGCTTCTTGTTTTTGTTTGGTTTCAGTTGCGCAAGCCTACGAGGCGGGGCGGACTATGCAGTTGACCCAACACCGGGCCAGCGGTCAGACTTCACCGGCTGTGAAAAAGGAGGTGTGGGTTGTGGGCCACTCATACGTGAGGCGTGCCGCGGACGTATTCAAAGCAGGTGACATGATTCACGTGGCTGGGGAATACGGGTACAGTGTGTCCTTCTACGGAAGGGGCGGACTCTGTATTGACCAGTTTCAATCATTTTTCGAGGGTTTGCTAGGGCGGACGAGGTCACCGCCGTCTATAGTCATAGTGCATCTTGGGGGCAATGATTTGGTCACCACTGGTAGACGACTTCTTCTTGAGGCGATGCTTTCCACTGTAAGTTGGTTAGCGAGGAGAGTTCCAGGGTGCACAATTGCATGGTCCCATATGATCCCACGAAAAGTATGGCGGGGGGCTATTTCTGTTTCTGCTCTGAATCATTCAGTAAGAAAAATTAATAACAAAGTGAGTAGATTGTTCCGTTCCAATACACTGCATTCTATTTCGCATGGTTGTATTACTGGTGACAGTATGTATTTGGGGGATGGTGTTCATTTGTCCCGGGTGGGGAACGAGTTACTCATAGGAGACTTGATAGCTTGGCTAAAGACTTTAAGACATGACCTTTAGGTAGGAGTGTTGTGGGGGGTCCGGATAGCCGGTCAACTATCCGGCCTGTGGCGGTAAGGTCATGATCGGTGAGCACTAATTGGAAGATCCCTATGAGTGGGCGTCACCCATTACGGATGGGAGCGCTCGAGGGAGGTGGCCATTGGCCCCTCAAAGGGGAGGCGGTCCCTTCTAAGGATGGGCCGCCGAAAGGAAAGGAAAGGCGGTCAAGGCCCCTTCCTGGGTAGGAGGGGCTACAGCCCCCTCCTGGAGAATTTCCCGGGGCCAGGACATCTGCGACGGCAGATGTGGTAAGTTGTGTGGGGTTTGGGGGGGGGGTCTACGCTTCCTTCTAGATACCTCACACGAGTCCTCGGACGACCTTTAAGTGGCGTCGAGTTTATTGGGGCCCCCGTCAAGTCAAGGGAAATTGGTAGTTGCACTTGAGGTACACCTCTGTGCGGTCGCCCCTCACAAGTGAGGGGGATATTTCTGGTTTAGGGATCTTGACACCGGTTACGACCTTGCCGTTGGCCCTTAAACGTTAGGATGTACAATTTCAAAATTTCAAGTTAAATGTTTTGTAGGATGTTAGTTCGGCTAGGAGAACCTTTGTATTAGAGAATATGTTAAGGTTAGCCAAACATCGTAATGTGGTAATGAAATTGTACATAATATGAAACTGTTATTTTAATGTTTTAATTTTGTTTCATATTTTAATAAATACGGCTGGGAGGGTCACTCCCTCCCGTCTTCCAAAAGTTCAGAACTGTTTCCGGTTTCCCATCCTTGGGGATTGTGTTGAGAGGGGGTGGCGGGTATCTCAGCCATATGGAAAGGGCGACCATTCGGTCCCCCCGAACGTATGGCGGAGTACCACGATCCCCCCGGGAAGCCATCTTGGGCGGGAGGCGAGTCTCGGCTGGTATGCCCGAAGCGGCGTAGCCGGGGCGCGCCTTTTTCCCGCCCTGGAGTGGGCTGGCCTAGACACTGACGCGGCCGGCCACGCCCTTGGGGCAGGCAGGGGCAGGTTTACGCCCGCCCTGAAGACGGATAAAAGGAGCAACAAGCCAAGGAAGCATCCTCTTGTTCCTGTGCTCTGAAGCTGCACCACCTCGCTGCACGTGAGCTCGAGACGGAACGAAGAGCCAATTTTGACCCACCCACCAGCCCCTGAGGACAGCAAGTGGTTTGAATAAAGTTTGATGTGGTAACTCTAATTTTGTTTGCAGGTTGGGATTATTATTGTGATAACTTTGAATATGCAATAAAGAATGGTCAATTTGTGGTATGTTTTGCAAATAAAGTAATCCTGCTCTAGTGCTGATCAGTAAGCATGCTTTTAATAAAGTTGTTGTTGTTACGGTCTTTTAAGTAAATTAGTCATTTAGTTTAGAATTGTCGTATTTATTTTGGTCGGGCGGTAAGGTCATGATCGGTGAGCACTAATTGGAAGATCCCTATGAGTGGGCGTCACCCATTACGGATGGGAGCGCTCGAGGGAGGTGGCCATTGGCCCCTCAACGGGGAGGCGGTCCCTTCTAAGGATGGGCCGCCGAAAGGAAAGGAAAGGCGGTCAAGGCCCCTTCCTGGGTAGGAGGGGCTACAGCCCCCTCCTGGAGAATTTCCCGGGGCCAGGACATCTGCGACGGCAGATGTGGTAAGTTGTGTGGGGTTTGGGGGGGGGTCTACGCTACCTTCTAGATACCTCACACGAGTCCTCGGACGACCTTTAAGTGGCGTCGAGTTTATTGGGGCCCCCGTCAAGTCAAGGGAAATTGGTAGTTGCACTTGAGGTACACCTCTGTGCGGTCGCCCCTCACAAGTGAGGGGGATATTTCTGGTTTAGGGATCTTGACACCGGTTACGACCTTGCCGTTGGCCCTTAAACGTTAGGATGTACAATTTCAAAATTTCAAGTTAAATGTTTTGTAGGATGTTAGTTCGGCTAGGAGAACCTTTGTATTAGAGAATATGTTAAGGTTAGCCAAACATCGCAATGTGGTAATGAAATTGTACATAATATGAAACTGTTATTTTAATGTTTTAATTTTGTTTCATATTTTAATAAATACGGCCGGGAGGGTCACTCCCTCCCGTCTTCCAAAAGTTCAGAACTGTTTCCGGTTTCCCATCCTTGGGGATTGTGTTGAGAGGGGGTGGCGGGTATCTCAGCCATATGGTTATATGTCTTAAATTTGTAATGTCATGTTACTTTTATTTGTTCCTTTTTAGGCAACTCTATCGCAACTTATTTTGCATTCTATTCAATTCATTTAAAAAAAAACTTTTTTTGCTTATCAGATGTAAGTGTTTTTGCACTGGGGCTACTTTACAACTCGACTATTATTTCCCTTTTTCCATACTGAACTTTTTTTATTTACTTTACTATTTTTTTAATCTTCACTTGCCTTTTTGGCACATTTCTGTTTCAGTGGGGAATATACCCATACATGCTGACACTCATTCACTTCTCACTCCAACCTTTCCTGATAGCACAAGTCATTCACCTCACATTCCAACCTTTCCTGATAGAATGGAGTTATTTAACGTTTGAATTACTTGTCTTTTTAGGTTTTATTTTGTTTGTCTCCCCCGTAAAACGTAATCTCCCTTTAACTTTATGACTGTAACCACATTTTTGTAAGAGGTATCTATATTACAAGGTGTTGATTGACATAGTTGTGACGTATGGCTCTTCCTTGACTCGTTAATTAATTCACAAAACTCTCACTTGAATACAACGTATAACTTGAGAATGTTAAGCCTCTTGCATCATGTTATTCAAATACATTTCTGACACATGTTTCCCTTGCTCCATGCATGCAGAGATTTAGTTTAGTAGAGCGATTTCTATATGTATATCATGCGGAACATTATTAAATTCTCATTGCCTTTTGAGGTTGAGTCTAGGCAGCAGCAAGCCTTTCCATGTGAACTCTGCAACCTTTCGAATGTCAGGTGCATGGGCATGTGTGTTTGTACAAGCAGAGGTTTACAAAACATGCTACAATGAGTTGACGTGAGATTGAGAAGTGCGATGCTGATACATTGAAGGAAATATATAACATATGCCGAGGCATGCAGCTTTAACCTATTAGGCACGTCTTTTTTTTATTTTTGTTTAGGAAATTTTCATTAATCATTATATATATCATAAATTAGGAGAAAAAAGTACATATCAATAAGGATTACAAAACATATGTACCGACAAATAGGTACAATTGAGAAGGGTAAAAAGAAAGGGAAAGGGGAAATATCAGGGGAAGAGAAAAGATAGTGGAATGAAAGGAAAGAAAGGAAAGAAAGAAGGAAACGAGAAGAAAGAGAGAACAGGATTGTGCACGTTGGAAGAAAGATAAGTGGTGAAGGGGAGCCAGAGGAGATCGGATTTGATTTTTAGGGGAACAGAAGAGGATGAAGCAATAGCGATCGTATGTTCATCACAAATATAATTCCACCAAGTATGAACAGAAAGCTTAGAATTATCTTTCCAACACGCCAAAATAACTTTAAATGCAAGAGCAATAAACAGGTCCAACAATCTCGTAGAAGAGGAAACAATATCAATATCAGTTGACAAAGATCCTAAAAAAACATTTTGTAGAGATAATGTGGCAGAGCAACAAAACATTGGCATGCAAATATTCCAAACCTTATTCCAAAATGACAAAACAGGGGAACATTCATATAATTGATGTTTAAGTGTCCCAGTTTCTTTAGAGCATGACCAACAAAGCGGAGAGGAAGTTTGGGAAAACTTATGAATACTAACAGGGGTAATAATAACTCTATGATATATGAAAAATAAAGATTGAGTAATACGAGCAGCAACAGATACTTTAAACAGTTTGGACCATAAACTATCCCACAACAAAACAGGGAGGGAGACACCAAGGTCAGTTTCCCAAGCAGTCTCTATAGTTGATTTAGGTCTCTACTTAACAGTTGTTAACAAAATTGAATAAACAAGGAAAGCCTTAGGTTGATGAGTAGAGAATAAGGGGTATAGCGGAGATATAGGGACAAAAGAGGGAAAAACATCAGGTATTGAGAGAGAAGATAGGTGAGACTGAATGGCAGACATTATAATGGTGTATTCATTTATAAATGAGGAAGGTAAATTAAAGAAATTTTGCATTACCGGAAATGGAATGATAGATCCATCGACAAAAAAATATTCTCCTCCTTCCAGTGCTTAAAATAAAACGATTTACCTTTGTATCTAAGGAATTTATTATACCACACAACGGATGATAAAAAACATTGTAAAGGAGAAAGATTGGAAGAGAAAACAGTGTGTAACACAGTTTGGGAGTATTTTAAAATAGGGTATTTAGTTAACAAAGAACAATTTGACATAAAAACAGCATGTTGAAATGAAAAATCTTTCAAGAGAGAGCGTTCTAGGAGAACCCATTTAGAAACAGGGCTATCTGTGAAGTCATATGTCAAGGAAAAGGATTGTTTAATCAGGAAGGCAGAGTGGTATATTTTAAAATTGGGAAATCGAACCCCACCTTCAGTTTTAGGACAAATCAACTTATGTAAGGCAATTTGAGGATGTTTATAATTCCATAAAAATGTTGTACAAATAGAGTTTACACGGAAAAAATATGAATTAGGAATTTTGAAGGGGAGCATGGAGAAAGTATAAAGAACATGGGGTGTGACCATCATTTTAATTGTATCTAATCTACCCCACCAGGAAAGAAATTAGGGGGACCAAATTTGAAGGAGGGATTGGAGTTTCTTTAAGAGGGAATCAAAAGTAAATTTGAGGGTATCAACTAGGGAAGATGAGAACCATATTCCAAGGTATTTGATTTTGGAAGAACACCATGTAAAATCAGTATTATTAAACATGTATTAATAGCAGGTCAAATTCAGGGGCAAAACTTCCGTTTTGGATAGGTTGAGCTTATATCCCGATATAGAGGAATATAACCGAACCTCATCCAGGAAATGTGGAAGGGAAGATTCAGGGTTAGGCATATATACCAGCACATCATCCGCATACCCAGAAAATTTAGTTTCAGTGGAGGAGAGTTTAAAGCCAGTAATCTGAGGATTTGAACAAATTCTTTCTAAAAAAGGCTCCAGACATAAAATGAATAGTAAAGGGGAGAGGGGGCAACCTTGTGGTGTGCCTCAAGATAAAGAAGAAAAATTGGAAAATTGATTATTAACAAAAATACTGGCCCGGGGTGCCTAACAAAGGAGTTTAACCAAGGAGATAAAAGAGGGACCAAAACCAAACAATTTTAGGGTGCGGAACATGAACTGCCAGTTAATATGGTCAAAAGCTTTTTCAGCATCTAGGGACAATGCTGCCAAGGGAACCTTTAGAGTTTTACTACGTGCAATGAAATTGAAATTGAAAAATACACAAGCATTGTCAGCTAAGTATGGGCGAATTTTGCGAATCTCGAGTTCGCGAATTTTGCCGATTTGCGAACTCGCAATCAGCAAAATCCGGGAATTCTCGCGAATTTGCGGATTTTTTTTTGTGTTCGCAAGGATTTCTGCCAGTTCGCGAGGGTTTTGCACCAGTTCGCAATTGCGAACTTACATTTCGGCTCGCAACGGTCGCGATTATGTTGTTTCTACGTCTGGTTCATCATCACAGGTTCCCAGCACCCTCTGTTTCACCCATGCCACCCTCTGTTACATCAATGCCACCCTCTGGTTCATCATCACTGTAGATTATGGGGGGGAAAAGCAAGCATACCAGCCCTGCTTCAACTGACATGAATTAATTTGGGGTCAGTTTATTAATGTGTCACTGTTTTAAAATTCCAGTCTGGCACCTGCTTCCTTATCTGTAATTTGCTTTCTGTTGCAGTGCATTTTTTTTTTCCAGGACCTTTGTGGCCTACTTGTAGCTATTCTATGAGCCTGCTGTGAGGGTCAGAGCAGGGTCATACAATTGTTGCAACTAGCAACTGAACTCTGGAGAGGCCCCAGTCAGGAAGCACTACAGGGAATGGTTACTAATGATGAGTTTGAACTCTTGCACCTGCCGAGTGCTTTCAGTTTTGCAAAACTCGTTTTACTGCAATTTCGCGGGATTCGCGGGGCACGAACAATCGCGAGATCGGATTCGGAAGCCGCGAATTCGTGCGAATATGTGATTTGTTTTTTTGCGGCGTGTTAGTTCGCAAGGTTTTGTGCGTTTTAGCAAGCCGCTCGTAGCGCAAGGCGCGAAGTTACCCTCGCGGTCGTTCAAGGGCACGGCCATCTTGTTTGCCTGACGTATTTCCGTTTCCGGGCGCGAAGTGTAGTAGTAGTACGTCATTCATGTGTGGGGGTATCACTGTTCACTCAATAATAAGCAAAGCACATAAAGTCATCCGATATGTCATCAAATACATCCCATGTGAAGTGATAGATAATCAGATTATTTAGCTTCTTCATTTTCCTTTTCTAATACTCATTTGCACTGTAGGGTGAAAGCTAAATTAATTAAGCAGTAGCCCTTTTAACAGAGTATTCTCAGTGCCACCCGTAATAGAAAAGTAAGAGCTTCACCACCTGCATGTACTGGACCGGTACAGTAACGCAAGTCTGTCTCACTCACCATGGTGTGCGTCTGTTTTTCTCGGGTGCAAGTTCACTGCGCTGGCATTATGCCGGCTTGCATAAGATAACGTACCAATTTTCCTAAACAAGAGAGAAGAAGAATAAGAATGGTGTACTGTCATAGTCGACTGTAATGGAAGTCCATAGTGCTCGTAGAATTTGTTCCTTAAACTCCCACTAATGTTAGAGCAAGGATGAAGAAGTCGGAGGTTACATAGATACTGTCCTCAATAGTTATGTACTGTGCTTTCAATTTGCTACTTGTACTGTGACAACTTTCTGCTCAATCATTTTGTGTTAATCTTAAGGAGCATTGGTTACAGACTATGTCTTTCTTTCTTCATGTAGTTGCTCCTTCCAAATCCAAGAGACCATCAAGGAGGAAGGAGCTGGCTCGAATGGCCCGGCAACGGAGGCTGGATGCCACTGTCGCTGAATATCGGCGGCTGGTGGCCCTGGAGGAGGAGGAGTCACAGTCTGGTACAACAACAACGTCCACTGGGACAGCTGCATCCTCCTCCGTGCGGGCTGCCAGCCAGCGCAGTGCTCCAGCGGTACGGAGCCGGGCTACCAAAGCCAAACGCCACCGCCGAGCAGCAAAGACAGCAGCTGCCCCCCATAGGATTTGCGAGGCACACCGGCGCCGCTTATCCCTCAGACTGTCCTACCTGGAGCAGGAGGTCCTGAACTATAAGAACTTGGTGGAGGGCCTCCGCTTCGAACATGCCACCCTCCGCAAGGAGCATGATGCCCTGGCTGCTAAATCCAACAGCACCCTGCCATAGTGTCCCTTGCCCCTTTTTTAGAGACTTTTGGGGGGTGGGAATTGAGAGTTGGGTTTTTGGGGGACTTTTGAAGGACAATCGTTGGGGTTAAGGAGGGTCTTGCGGGAGATTATTTTGTTAGGGCTATAAAAATATACTTTTTGTAACTTTATCTGACCATACCTGTTTTTTACTGCTTTTGAGTCTGGTGGGTGGGGGTTTAACAGTAAGTTTGTTTTCCTGAATAGTCCTAGGACTTTAGTAGTACTACCGTCAATCTCTCGTCTCTCCTAATACTCCATTATACTACCTCCAACCAAACGCCTATCTTACCTGTAATTTCTGTTTGCAAGTAGGGCTAGGCCCAGGGCTGGCCCCACGGGAAACTGCGAATAAGGTTGGCAATCCTGGGCGGATAAAATGTCCTCATAGCGGTGGTACTAGTGGTGTGACACAGTGGCAGTTGCATGCCTATGAAAAAAAAAAATGAAATCTGGTTTGTCCTCCTGAACAATACAACGGTACAATAGAGAATATAGCAGGTGACAGAAGTACACTAGAACAGTGCCACATTGTAGCCTAACAAATGGTAAAGTATAACTACTAATTCATTTGAAGTTCTTTGACATTAGCCATGGGTCTTTGTCAAGCAGAGTAAGAATATATCCTCGGATTTCTTCACCAGCCTGTTGCTATCACCTTATCCTCCCCAGCAAGTGTGTGGATTTATTGCTGTAATTTAGTCACACATCAATCAAAACCACACAGCCCGGGGGAAGAGGGTTAGGGTTTGAAAAATGGATGGGTACGGGGGTTTTTGGGAAAGGTTTTGGGAGACAAGAAAAAATAGCACAGCATGGACAAAAAATTGTGAACATAAACAAATCTTTGGGTACAAACCTATCCATCAATCTTTGAAAGTGCATACACTACTGCATGCATGTCAGTGAAAAGTAAGTAGTACTGTCGACAACTGTGGAAGAAAGAATGCAACAGTACAGGGCGTGTGTGGAAATATTGATAACTATATTCAATATAAGGTCTCTGTTGCCAGATACCTGAGAGCCTTGCTGGTCACTATAAATCCATTCACAACACTCAATGGGGTTGGTCTGGAAGGTATAGTAGATAGAAAAGGAGAAATTGCTCTTTTTCTAGGTGTCCCCTCACTCACCAGGGTTGCCCCTTGGTGACATGCTTCATCATTGGGGCCATCCCAGTCCTCTACGGGCTGGGGCGTGCTGCGACTTGCAAATTATGTAGGAGCACTTACAAATGACTATGTGTGGTGCAGATGTGATAGTGGAGTGGACTAAGTGATGTGTTAAGGGATCAATTTAGAAGCAGAGAGAGATCCAAGAAATGCAGTCACAGTCATAGAAAAACACAATGGATACTGTATCTGTATGTTGTTGTAGTTGTCCTGTTGAATTTGGTAAGTAAGTTGCATGCAGAAAAAAATTCCTCTTATTAGCGGCACTCCTCCATTGCAGCTGACGCTTCGTCCATCGATGTTGGTCACCAGAAGACACCCTGTAAAAAAAGCACAGCATGGACAAACAATTGAACATAAACAAATCTTTGGGTACAAACCTATCCATCAATCTTTGAAAGTGCATGCACTATTGCATGCATGTCAGTGAAAAGTAAGTAGTACTTTCGACAACTGTGGAAGAAAGAATGCGACAGTACAGGGCGTGGTGGAATTATTGATAACTATATTCAACATAAGTTCTCTGTTGCCAGATACCTGAGAGCCTTGCTGGTCACTATAAATCCATTCACAACACTCAATGGGGTTGGTCTGGAAGGTGTAGTAGATTGAAAAGGAGAAATTGCTCTTTTTCTAGGTGTCCCCTCACTCACCAGGGTTGCCCCTTGGTGACATGCTTCATCATTGGGGCCATCCCAGTCCTCTACGGGCTGGGGCGTGCTGCGACTTGCGACTTGCGAATTACGTAGGAGCACTTACAAATGACTATGTGTGGTGCAGATGTGATAGTGGAGTGGACTAAGTGATGTGTTAAGGGATCAATTTAGAAGCAGAGAGAGATCCAAGAAATGCAGTCACAGTCATAGAAAAACACAATGGATACTGTATCTGTATGTTGTTGTAGTTGTCCTGTTGAATTTGGTAAGTAAGTTGCATGCAGAAAAAAATTCCTCTTATCAGCGGCACTCCTCCATTCCATCTGACGTTTCGTCCATCAATGTTGGTGACCAGAAGACACCCTGTCCACTGCCTGCCTGGCGGATGCTGAATTGCGGCTCGCTAATGTGAAGCCTGACTCCATCCTTTTTTCCCCATTGCACAGAATGAAACCCGGCCTGTAATTATTCAACGAAAAACAGGAAGTGATATAATATTACAACACCACTGATAAATAAATATAAGGTATGTAGGCTGTGGAGTGCAAAAAGTCACACTTTGATTTTCCTAGTAGACGGTACAATATTTTTGACAGTGCGTACTCTGTCTGAGTCACATTTTGAAGGATAAATAAGTATGGGCAAATTAATGTAGCGGATCTTTCCCCTCAAGATAGGTGTACTGTAAACTGTGTTTTAGAACAAAACTAGATCTTCCCAGCAGTGCTCCCACCCAGACCCTTACTAAAGCCAGTCGCAAAAATGTAGAAGACCCCCAATCAAATCGCAAAAAACGAGACCTAGCAGAAAACTGGTGACAAAACTTACTTTGAAAGTTAAAGTAGGCCCAAATACCCCCTTACCCACCGTAGATTGCATTCAAACCACTTGCAAGCAACCAAGCAAAAGTATCCATAGCCAGCATCGCTCCAAGACTCGAAACCCCCCCCACCCAAACACATGCAATAGAAATACTGCTAACTAAGCATGGGCGGAAAATCCGTTTCGCTCGCGGATTTTGCGGATTTTCGGTAAATTCGCAATCCGCGAGATTCGCGAATCTCCCGCAAAATCCGCAAATCCGCGAGCAGCGGTGTTTGCTCGCACTGCTCGCACTGTTCGCGTGAGTTCGCGGCTTCCCAGTCCAACTTCGCGCCCCGCGAATAAGTACAAAATTGCAGAAATACGATCTTAGCAAAACTGAAACTACTTACCAGGTTCAAAAGTTCAGGCTCATCATTAGTAGCCATTTCCTGTAGTGCTTCCTGAGGGGCCCCTCCAGAGTTCAGTTGCCAGTTGCAACTATTATGTGACCCTGCTCTGAACCTCAGAATAGTTACACATATGCCACAAAGGTCCTGAATTACAGCTAAGGGAGACAAGCAGGAGCCAGGCTGGAGGTTCAAATCCATTAATCAGCCCCTAATTCATTATTGTCAGTTGGGGCAGGGCAGGTGTTGTAACTAATTTTGCAACAATGAAAGCACTTAGGAAGTGCAAAAGATCACTAATCAGGAAGCACTAAGGAAGCAGGTGCCAGCTAAAAAAATATTCTGTGACACATTAATCAGCCCCAAATTAATTCAGGTCACTTGAGGCAGGGAAGGTGTGCTTGCGTTGCCACAATAATGTACACTGACTAGACAACCAGAGGGTGCTGTGATAAAACAGAGGGTGGCATGGGTGGGCCAGAGGGTGGCATGAGTAGTCAGAGAGTGGCAGTGGTGACAGAGAGTGGCAGTGATGAAGAAGAGTGTCCCAAACAGGCTGGACACGTAGAAACAACAAGTTCGCAAAACTTGCGACCCGACAGGTAAGTTCGCAATTTGCGACATTGTACAAAACCCTCGCGAACTGGCAGAAACCCGCGCAAACACAAAAAAAAAATCCACAAATTCGCGAGAATTCGTGGATTTTGCGGATTGCGAGTTCGCAAATCCGCAAAATTCGCGAACGCGAGATTCGCAAAATTCGCCCATGCTTACTGCTAACCCTAACGAACCCTAAGTTAAGAATAGTGGCAAAGGCTTTCTTTAAATATGCCAAATCCCCCCTTTCCCACCATGGATTTTCTTCAAATGACTTGCAACCAAAATTACACATTCTCACGAGTGCTCTAAGACCCCAGAACTCAGTTGCAAAAATCTAGAACACCCCGAAACACATGCAATCCTGCTGCTAGGGCTAACCCTAACGAACCCTAAGTTACAAAAAGTGCCAAAAGGCTTTTCCGCGTGGATTTTGTCCCAACCACTTCTACCCGGTATTAGACCTTCCCAGGAATGCCCCAAGACCCGCCAACCCACCCGCCAAAGAGCATAACACCCCCAAACAGGCCAAAAGCAACATCTTCTACTTACAATATTTCTCGGCCTTCGGTCCAAACGCGCTGTGTAGCTAGGCCATAAGTCTGGTTTGCCACCACGGATTTCCTGAAAAGCAAATGCAATCAAGATTAGAGTGTCCCAGCAGTGCTCACAGACCCCGAAACTCACCCACAAACAGACGGAACCCCCCTAAGAGCACCTCAAAGGCAAGCAAGTCAGCAAAAACACAAAAAATTTCCGCCTCGGATTTGGTCCAAACCACTTTTATCCGGTATTAGAGCTTCCCAGCAATGGCCCCAGAGCCGTCAACCCAGGAGAAAACGAGTAGAAGACCCCCAAACAGCCAAAGAGCAAAAGTACAAAAATGGGGACTTAGTAATTTTTTTCCATATTTCCCAAATCACTCCGCGTGCGCTCTGCAGCTAGGCCCTAACTCCCCTCTGCCACCATGGATTTGCTTCAAACCTCTTGGAAAGTAAAGTATCCATAGCCAGCAGTGCTCCCAGACCCCGAAACCCACCCACAAACACCAGGAAGCCCCCCAAACTGGCCCCTGAAAACGCTACATTGAGCAAAATGTCAGAAATAGCAACAAAGAAATCGGCGTGGATTTTGTCCCAACCACTTCTACCCGGTAGTAGACCTTCCAAGGAATGCCCCAAGACCCGCCAACCCACCCGCCAAAAAGCATAACACCCCCAAACAGGCCAAAAGCAACATCTCCTACTTACAATATTTCTCGGCCTTCGGTCCAAACGCGCTGTGTAGCTAGGCCATAAGTCCGGTTTGCCACCACGGATTTCCTGAAAAGCAAATGCAATCAAGATTAGAGTGTCCCAGCAGTGCTCACAGACCCTGAAACTCACCCACAAACAGACGGAACCCCCCCTAAGAGCACCTCAAAGGCAAGCAAGTCAGCAAAAACACAAAAAAAATTCCGCCTCGGATTTGGTCCAAACCACTTTTATCCGGTATTAGAGCTTCCCAGCAATGGTCCCAGAGCCGTCAACCCATGAGATAACGAGTAGAAGACCCCCAAACAGCCAAAGAGCAAAAGTACAAAAATGGGGACTTAGTAATTTTTTTCCATATTTCCCAAATCACTCCGCGCGCGCTCTGCAGCTAGGCCCTAACTCCCCTCTGCCACCATGGATTTGCTTCAAACCTCTTGCAAAGTAAAGTATCCATAGCCAACAGTGTTCCCAGACCCCGAAACCTGGAGTTCTGGACTTTTTGGTTCCGTCCAGAGGTGTCAGGGATAACACCCGAAGACCCCGGAGTTCTACCTGTCTCGGTGCACAAATAAACAGAAACACGGGCTTCTCGATGGTGGCGTCAAAGACCAAAGGTTTATTACTGCAGGGACACAGAAGTCACAGAAACTACACACGGGCAGAATCTAGGAGCCTGTTCGATTTGTACAAAGATGGTTGCTCCTTATATACTAAATATTAGGCTTCGGGCAAATTCTTCACATGTTAGTACATTCCTAAACCTTTGTGTCTTAAACAATAAATATTTGGCGTTGCACAGGAATCGTCAACAATATCTGATGTCAAAACATTACGAACGAGGGGTTCCCACTGTTCCATCATAATCTTATGTCAACTTTACATTCAAGAGCCGGACCGCCTCATCGTAAATTTCGTTACCTCCCCCTAATAAAGGCCCAGAAGGAAAGGAGCAGAGCCAGGTGCAGAAGATAGAAAAGCAGGATAAGAGATGTTTGTGGGTCGTAAATGGGCAAGGCTACCAGCTTCGGCCGCCTAATCATGATCAGGCCAACGAACACGAGAACCAGTATAGTAGGACTGGCCTCAGGCAGAGGAGGCAACTTCTGTCGAGTCATGCAGCCATGGCGTGTTCAGTTCTAAGGTGCACGTGTCACTAGCAAGGTGAATCTCCGGCTAAAGCTTACGTGTCCTTAAGTGAAAGAGGTCACTGCCTGTCCATTGTCTATGTGAGGGCAAGAAACACAAAATGGCTTCCGTGATCTAAGATGGATGCCATGGGTAGATCAGAAATGTGCTCATAACAGGAGTGCTTTTGCTCGTAGCATAGCGAAAACACCAGGATATGCTAAATGGATCATTTGCGGTTCACTGATACCAAAATTATGTATTTACGACAATGTTGAAAACACGGGTTCAAATCGTCACGGAACCTCAGACCCTCCTTTTGCCCTTACATAGGCAATTACTCTATGTCCGAGTCTATCTCTATGCTCATCAGGTCAGTGACATGTTGTTGCATCATCATTCTTTCTCGCGCCTTTTCTCCAAACGCAGGTGGTTTTCTGAAACAGGTTGCAGCACAGAGACTACACAAAGCGGGACCACACTGGATAACAAGGCAGCACGAGAACAGGAATACTAGGATGACACCAATGACCATCAGAACCTTCCATCCCCATGCTGATAGCAGAGTCCAAAACCACTCCATGAAGGACCGGTTTCCCTTGTCTACGTGTATAGAGTCGGAAATCTTGTGTAGCTTAGAGATCGCTTCATAGACGGTCGGAGCATTATTGGGAATAAAAACACAGCAGCTCGATTGGATCATTCTGCATACCCCACCTCGATCTGCAAGTATTACGTCTAGAACCATACGGTTCTGCAACGTCATGAGACGATCCGCCTGAAGCTCAGCTGTTAAGTTACTAAGGGCACCAGCAGTTTCTGTAATAGTAGATTCAACTACCCGTGTTAGCTGACACAGATTTCTACTATTGGCCATAGGCCCCCAAAACGGAAGGAAACCTTTGAAGAAGTCTCCAGCTTCCTGACCAGCGGTATCTTCCTTGCTGAAAACACCTCTTGCTACTCTGGTCTTGTGATAATCTGAAGAAGCAGTGTACGTTGGAGGCAACAGTCGAGCAATATAACATGAACCTGAAAAGTCAGCAGGCAGCCATGTATACGCTCTGTCTTGACAGATGAAGTAGGTACCCCTAGCAGTAAGAAAGGCAGGGGAAGAGTTAGACGGAAACACGTAAGTCTCAACGCACTCACTCCTCCCTAGCTGAGCTCTCGGATTTCTCCCATTTCCTTGCAAACAGACTTGACCTCGGTGAGGCACGACCCAGACTGGAGTTGAGCTTTTACGCTTGCTTTCTCCCAAACTAAGGCGATACTCTGTGGAGTTCCAACTCAAACATACCCGTAATTCATCTCTAGGGTAAGATGGAGTATTATTGACGTCTTTAATCATGTCAATAATTCCCTGGACTAAAGCTTTGTTGGCAGAGTTGTATTTAGTGGAACGTGGTGGACGCGGAGGATAGGTCTCAAGGGCATAGGCAAAAATGGTCTGAAAGGCCTGAAATGATCCATTATAGCTAAAAGGCAAGACTAGATAGGGAATGCCTTTATCCATAGTGTGGGGTATCAAGCCACACACCCAGCAGTCTGTAGTGTTAACTACCAGTTGGTGTTGGTGCAAGAGCTGTACAAAAGTGTTATTAATAAATTCTGAGCATCGAGCTTGCGTGTGTTCAGGAAACGAGTGAAAAGAAAACATAGAAGAAACAGTAGAAGTAGCAGGATCAAGGGGAGGTACTGTAGTTGTTACCGGCATAAAAATCAAATGCACATCAAAGACGATTCCACCCACCAACGTTATTAAAACAATCAAAAACGTAACTGCACATTGCATTAGAAAGCATTTGCTGTGAAGAATTTTGTTCAGTCTATTTCTGCGAACATAAATTACATTCTCTCGTTGCAGCTCAGGAAGCTCCATCTTCTACAATCCGCTCGCGACCACTGATGATGTGTACGTAGATGAAAATGCCTCTATCAGCCCTGGGAGTTCCCAGAACTAACAGAAAGATCGACCTTGTGTCTGACCCCTGCAGATTCAACTAGGCACACAGCCACGACCCTACGGCTACCCAGACGGCAAGGCAATTTTAAAACAACAAAACAATACAAAGTATTAGCAAACTTCCTGGCTGGAGGCAATGTATCAAAATTCAAATGTGTAAAATAGCCAGTTTCCTGCTTTATTTGTCCGTATTGCAAGATCGTAAATTGTATCTCAGTTTTGCAGGAGCTGTTTGATCTGGAAACAGTGTATTTTCAGCAGACGTTGCAATGTTCAAGTTCGCAAATGGCAAATGTTCTTTTGATGCAGATGACAAATGTTCAGAGTTCAAAAGAGCAGTTTCAGAAGGAGAGTCAAAATTCGATGTGTCAGTGATTAGTTCTGCATCGCTGAAAGGGATAAACCTGGGTATTTGTTCAGTTTCAGAGGCACCGATTCCTTTCTTCACCCAATTGTCGTAAGGAAGCGGCAGGGGCACACGTTTGACGTGCGTTGTATGAATCCAGTTTTTTCGTCCAGCCACACGAATAGCAGTTCTCGTTGCTAACAACACCTGGAATGGGCCGACGAATCTGGGTTGGAGATTTTTCGTCCTTGCAAAATTACGGATGACCACTTGATCCCCTGGTTTCAGCTGATGACCTGGACTCTCCGGTGGCTTTGGCAATGCATCGAAAACCTGTTGGTGAATTAGACTCAATTTAGCAGTCAAGTCGAAAAGGTAATCAATTAACATTGGGTATTCCAGCTGTTTAAATTCCTTTGGCCTAGGTACCCCCCAAACGTTTGCGGGACGACCGAATACTATTTCGTAGGGGCTAAGCCCTACTCTAGAATGTACAGTCGCTCTTGTGGATAACAGAGCCAAAGGTAGTGCATCTGGCCAGGGCAAACCCGTGGATGCTTGTATTTTAGCAAGTTTCAGCTTGAGGGTGCCATTGTAACCCTCAACTAAACCAGCAGACTGGGGATGGTTCGCACTGTGGAACTTCTGTTTGATCCCTAAACCGGCACACACACTCTGCATAACTTTCCCTACAAACTCACTTCCGTTATCTGACCATACAATCCGTGGCATGCCATATCTGGGGAAATATTCTTTGAGAAGGATTTTGGCAGTGGACAAAGCAGTATTGTCCTTCAGTGGATATGCTTCGATCCATCTGGAAAAAGAACAAACTACCACTAGGACGTACTTTAGATTGTTGCAACGATCCATGTGAAAGAAGTCTAACTGAATCACTTCAAATGGACAAGAAGGAGGAGCGAAATGACCAGCGGGTGTGGGGATTCCCTTGCCTGGATTATGCATCAGGCATACCATGCAATTTCTCACCACTCTCTCTGCACACTTACTAATCCCATCACTCTTCCAGACTGGAGCCAACATCTTACAAATCCCTTTAGAACTGATATGCGCTGCTCCATGTGCCATCGTTACTACTGCAAGCACATACGCATCAGGCAACAACCAACGCTGTTGTTCCGACAAATCAATCCAACACCCACTCGAGTCCAATTTACCCGTATTCTCTTTCCATGCAAGCTTTTCCTCCTCCGTCGCCTCTTTCTGAATTTCTTTCACACTTTCCACTGTGTCCTCGCACATTCCAGCCTCAGAACTCCATCTTGCAGACGTTGCAACATACATCCTACTCATCATATTCCTAGCTGTCTGTTTAGCGGTCTCATCAGCAAAAGCATTTCCACGACCAACATCATCCGTGATTGCTTTATGAGCACTGCACTTCACATTCGCAACTTCAGTCGGCAAGGTTAGAGATTCCAACAAGTTATTAACTAGCTGACCATGTTGAATCTTAGTCCCATGGGACGTAATGAAACCTCTCTCTTTCCACAAACGGCCAAAACTATGGGCCACGCCGAACGCGTACTGACTATCTGTGAACACATTCACTCTCTTTCCCTTAGCTAAAACACACGCTCTCGTTAGTGCAATTAATTCCGCAGCTTGGGCAGAATTCTGACTCACTCTTGCAGTCTCCACAATCGTACTCAAAGTCGTTACTGCATAAGCAGCAGTCACATCACCATTCTCCAATTTAAAGCAAGACCCATCAACATACAACGTGCCATCTGGATCTGACAACGGAGTGTCTTTAAAATCAATTCGTCCTTTTGTTTCTTCCTCGGTTCTGAAACAACAGTCATGTGGTTCGGAATCACTCGACTCTTGACTAGTCGGCAACAATGTTGCTGGATTCAATACATTGCATCTTTTGATCTGAATATGACTCGCTAGCAATGTCAGCTCGTAGCCAGATAATCTAGCACTGGTAAGGGGTTGCGTCTTAGTTCGGTTCATGAGTGTCTCCACAGCATGAGGAACCATAACCACTAGCATGTTGTTCATCACCAAACCAGCAGATTGTCGGATGGAAGCCGCAGCTGCCGCTGTAGCTCTCAAACAACTAGGCAACGCTCTAGCTACCGGATCTAATGTTGATGAAAAATACGCACAAGGGCGTTGTTTATCACCAAATCTCTGTGTCAGAACACTCAACGCACAACCTTCTCTCTCGTGAACATAGAGCGTGAATGGCTTACTGTAGTCGGGTGTACCCAACACAGGAGCTGAACACAGTGCGTTTCGTAACTCAGAAAAACTATCCTGACATTCGGAAGACCATGGCACTGGACTCGGAACATTTTTCCCAGTCAAAGCTACCAACGGTTTTGCCAAAAGAGAAAAATGTGGGATCCACTGCCTACAGTATGAGGTAATACCTAAAAAGGCACGTACTTCTCTCTGTGTGCTAGGAACATTCATCTGCGTAATTGCTTTTATTCTCTCTGGGGTCAACTTTCTTCCCTCCTTTGACAAGAGATGACCTAGGTAGGTCACTTCTTGGCAACAGTATTGCATTTTCGAAGGTGACACCTTGTGATTCAAACTAGACAAATGATGCAATAAGGAAATCGTAGCTGCTTTGCAAGTTTCCTTGTCATCGGCAGCCACTAGAAGATCATCTACATATTGCACTAAAGCAGAACCAGGAGGAAGTACAAAGGAATCTAACTGACTTTTTAATGCCTGGCTGTAAATGGACGGACTCTCACAATACCCTTGTGGAGCACGTTTAAACCTGAAGCTTCGACCTCCTAGAGAGAAGCCGAAAATATCCCTGCTTTCCTCGGCTATCGGAATGCTGAAAAAGGCATTTTTCAAGTCGATAACTGAAAACCATGTGGCTGTTGCAGGAATCAACGTTAACAATGCAGTTATGTCTGGAACCACAGGAAACTGTGGAATCACAATTTTGTTAACCTCTCTAAGATCAATTACAAACCTATAGACTGGAGGCTTTGAAGGATCAGTACGTTTCAGAATTGGCAGTACAGGACTGTTACAGACATTCCCTCTAGTTTCTTCTACTACACCTTTCTTGATCAAATCTTGTACAATCAATAAAAGTGCACGTTCACCTTCACTAGAGATTTTGTATTGTGGGATTCGTGGAAATTTGACATTCGCTTTCAAAGTAACTACATATGGTGGAATTTCTAAAAGACCTACATCGTTAGGACCAGTCGCCCAAAGAGTATCAGGGAGAGAACGCAGCTCTGGTGGGAGCGCATCCATCGACAAGTACATCGGGGAGGTGATTTTTTTACCGAACGTAAGCTGTACTCCTTCCGGAGAACAGTACAATGTCGCATATAGGCGTTTCAACAAGTCTAAACCAAGCAGATTTTCATTACAACCCGTAGTCCAAATCAATGGTGCTTTCAATTGACGAGGTCCAACAGAAATAGACAAAGGACCAGATACAGGGTTGTAAACAGGGGCGCCTGAAAAACCTACAGAAACATTTGTTAAGCCAGACAAAGGTGCGCCAGGGAGTTTCTCATGTATGATAGAACTTTTTGCTGCACCAGTATCCAACAGAAACGGTTCGACTACACCTGATGTTGCTACTGCGACATAAGGCCCACTCTGATCTACTGGAACTGATACTACTCCCTCTCTTTGTCCATGGCTGTCCTAGTACTCATTTTGCTGAAATTCTTCACCAACTTCACAATAGTCTTCAACATGATACTGTTGAGATCTATTTTGTTGAGCAGACTGTCCATTTCGTTGATCAAAATGATTAGAAGGGCGATCATTCGTTTGTGGAGGCATAGCACCTCGTCCTCGACCTCTAGAATTTTGCATAGAACCACCACGACCTCTCTGAGCTGCCGCAGCATTATTTTGCGCTAAGACTGGACACTCATTTTTATAATGACCTTCTTTCTTACAATATGCACACTGATTCCACTGGTATTACGGTCTCTGAGAACCATAATCTGTTCTTTGATATGACCCTTGCTGTGTGTTAGTCTGATTCGTGCGAGGCGGATACGCTTGCTGTAAAAGAACTTTAGTTTTTAAATCTTTTGTCTTCTTCTCTGACTTTTCCTTCTCCTCTTTATCCCTATTTTCATAGTACTGGGCAGTCGCAAGTATTTGCTCAGTCGTAGAAACAGCCCATGCACTCTCGGAATCTTTCAATTTATTACTAAGCTCTGGCAACAGATTGTGCACAAATTTTTCAACAAATAGTCTCTGTCCGCCTTCAGTACTCATATCCTGACCACTATGATCTACGAAAGTCTCTTCAAACCTTGTGAAAAAATCGGAAACACTTTCGTCCTTCTTTTGCCTGCATGCGGACAATTTGTCCCAGTTAACGCGCAATGCTGGCATCAGAGTCTTCATTAAGTCAATTATTCTACCTGGTAAATCAGCAATTAGAGGTTCGGGTTTGGAACCACCTATTTGTTGACCGTCTGCTGCAATTATAGCTGCCCAATCACCACCTAGAGCAACTGGATGATTCTCTTTACGAATTTTAGCCCAAATTGGTTGCGGAACTACATTCCCGAATAGCATGTCAATGTCTGCTAAATTCATCACACAAGCTTCAACTGTCTGCGCTAACTCTTTGTAATATCCGGCTGGATTCTTACGCGGATCAGGCAAGGCCTGCTTCACTGCTAACACTTCGGCTCGCTTCCACGGAATGTGTATCCACACTCTTTGGAATTGGGCCGGAGCGGCAGCAATACCAAGGACCGCATCAGCTTGCACAGCTTCACGCCAAATTGGAGGAACCTCCCTCATTGGATATTGGCGATTCTGCTTTGTACTACGTTTTTCTAACTCCCTCGGTGAACGAAGTGATGGATCATTCCTATAACCTAAAATCAGTTCCATCGCTTCTTTTATATTTTGACCAACTATCATACCTGCAGCAAATTCTTTCTGGACATTAATTAATTCTTCTAGATTTGATTCAGAGTCATCCTCTTCCAATTCCTCACGCAAAAGGGAGCACATTTCATCGAACACATATCGTTGTGTCGGTTCATTCCATTGCATAAATGTATCTAATACATCTCTAGTACTGTATCTTCCACTTTTCGAAATCCATCTAAGAGCTGTGGAATCTAATATTCCCCGTTCTTCAGTACTGGGAAGCTGACTACGTCTCTGCACAGAGTCAGAGGCAGGAGTCTTAATTAAAGTTTTATAGAAGGGAGATAGAATATTAGAGACAGAATCAGTGATTCTCCGACGAACAGAAAGCGGAGTCATGATGCTAGCAGAAGCAGTAAATAAGGTAGCAGTTGGAACAGATAAAACAGGAGCAGTAGAAGTAGCTGGCAAAGTAGCTTGTGAAACAGCAGGTGTAAGCGATACAGGTATAGGTAAAGGAGCCGGCAACCCTGGAAGAGGGGGTGCCGAAGGAACATTAACATTGACCACAGGAGGTACAGGAGCTTGATTCAGGGGGGCAGGAGCAGGAATACCAGGTTGTCCAGCAACCGGTAAATGTGGAGCCGTAGCACCCTGTGCATACGGTGGGGGTGACCGTAACAAGTAAGACAACAGAGGACCGTTTTTGGGGTTTTTGCAAGTATGAAGGACAGGAAACAGTTGTGATCTTGTAGTTTATTTGTAGGATAAAAACCCTAAGATGTCACTGGCAGGCAAGCTCAGCTCCAACTGCCCTAACATTCCTATGTACACACATTGGAGTACCAACATTCCACAAAATTAAAGAAACAGTAATACACTGAAGCAGGAGAGAATGTAACACATCCTTCCTCTTAAATAAAAAAAAACAAATAATAAAAAAAACTATATACATTGCAATGAATATAGAGTCATTATGCATATATACAGAGTCACATCAAATAATCCTTAAGCTTGACAGGTTTCACAATAATACGTCCTGATAATCTTCTGGGCTTAGGAACATCCTCCTTTGGAAGTTCAGATGACGTGGATTGAACATGGGAAGACCGGACAGAACTTGATGCAGAAATGGAACCAGACCCCTTTTCCAACCAAAGATCACGTTCCAAATCATTGCACCTGGTAACATTGCATAAATTCCATTTTTGTCCATCATCAAGTAGTACACAATTATCCAATACTTTCAACACCTTTTTTGGATGAGACCATCTGGAAGAACCATCCTTGGATAACCCAAAGCGAGAAGATCTCACTAAATCTCCTTCATGAAAACAATTTACACGTTTCATAACTTTGTCATTGTGCCTGTCTACATACTTCTTCTGATAAGAACTCATCCTACTGTTGAGACCTTCTTTATAATTACGACCAGCAGAAATCTTGAGCATCCATGCAGGAGTCACCTTATTACCAGCAGAACGCCCCTTTAAAAGATGGAATGGAGATACCATGGTAGCAGAATGTGGAGTGTTTCTATAACTCCAAACCAAATTTTTGACAGCAACCTTGCAATCATTCCCACCAGACACAGCTAATTGTATACAATCCTTTAAAACACGGTTGAACCTTTCTACCATGCCGTTCTCCCTTGGGCAATAAACAGCCGTGGCAATATGTTTTATACCACATAAATGTAAGTAACTTTGGAACTCAGAAGCAACGAACTGTGGGCCATTGTCAGTCGTGATGCTTTCAGGAAAACCTTCCCTATGAAAAACCTCCTCACAAAAATTAACAATGCTGGAAGCTTTAACTTCCTTAACGAATGCAACCTCTGGCCATTTGCTATAATAATCCATTAACACAATGGCGAACTTCCCAGTAATGTTACCAACACTGAACGGACCACAAATGTCCATAGCTAGCTTCTGCCATGGTCCGTCAGGAAATGGAACAGCAGAGATTGTAGTTTCTTTGGAAACATGAGATTTATCACTGCATGTGCAAGCGGCACAATTCCTTACACACCTTTCAACATCCTTGTCCATACCTGGCCACCAGAAATCACACCTACATCTTCTTTTCATGCCAGACATGCCTGAGTGCCCTTCGTGCATAAGATCCAGTAATTTACTTCGTAACGAAGACGGTACCACAAGTTTATCAGCTCTTCTAACCACACCAACCAGAAGGTCATAAGAAAGTTCAGCCCAAACTGTTTTATATTCGGACAAGTCAGAATCACTCCAAGAAAAATTATTGCATGGTGATGTTAAGCGTGCAATTACTTCCTTCAATACCACATCATCCTGAACAGCTTGTTTCCATACTTCCAAACTTATAGCACCACTGCAAGCTTCATCCACAGAAGCAATTGACCAATCTTCCTCTTGTTCAACCACAACATCTTCACCACCAACAGGAAGTCGAGATAGGCAATCGGCATTGACATTTTTGATTCCAGGTACGTATTCCATTGAAAAGTCATATTCTTGTAACTTATAAATCCACTTGGCAATTCTAGGCGTGGCTTTGCCTGCACCCTTAGTGGAAAAAATATCAACAAGGGGTTTGTGATCTGTTCTCAACTCAAAATTAGTGCCCCAGACATAGTTCCTGAAATAATTCACACCCCAAAAGCAAGCTAAAGCTTCTTTCTCGATGACAGAGTAAGAAGGTTCAGCACCTTTCAATGTACGTGAGGCAAAGGCTACCACCCATTCAAATCTGTCTTTCCCTTGCATCAAAACAGCTCCAAGCCCATATGCACTCGCATCCACAACGATGATCGACCTTTTGTTGGGATCATAGGGTTTAAGTGCAACAGCATTTGCAATTTCCTTTTTTACATCATCAAATACAGCTTGACACTCTGTGGACCATAAAAACTTTGCACCTTTTTTCATCAACAATCTCAAGCAAAAGACTTTAGAAGCGAAATTTGGCACAAATTTCGAGTAGTACTCGGCAAGACCTAAAAAAGAACGGAGCTGGTCTTTATCGGATGGTGCCGGTGCGTTCTTGATGGCATCTAATAGATTTTTTTTTGGTTTAACACCATCTGCGGATAAAGTGTGCCCAAGATATTCTATTTCATTTGTCGCAAATTTGCATTTTTCAGCAGCTACAGTCAACCCAGCCTTTTGAAGTTTACCCAATACATCATGTAGAATCATATCATGGTCACTTTTATCTGCACCCCAGACAAGTACATCATCCTGAAACACTAACATATTAGGTGTGCCTTCAAGGACTTTGCACATGACTCTTTGGAAAACCGCCGAGGCGGAAGATAACCCAAAAGGCATTCTCAAGAACTGAAATGCACCCTCAGGAGTGATGAAAGATGTTAGATGGCGGGATTCTGGATGTAACTTTATCTGATGGTATGCATTGGATAGATCAATGGACGAGAAAATTTTTGCATCTTTAACAGAAGCAACCATTACGTTAATTTTGGGCAAGGGGTAGCGATCTACCCAAATATTTTTGTTCAAATCTCTTAAATCCACACACATGCGCAATTTTCCGTTGGGTTTTCGTGCCAAAACCACTGGACTAAGCCAATCAGATGCTTCAATTGGTTCAATAATGTTTTGATGACAAAGGCGATCTAATTCTAATTTGAGTTGAGATCTTAACACTAACGGCACATTTCGTACTTTATGGACAATAGGAACACAATCTGGTTTAAGAACAATTCTATGTTCAAATTTTTTGAGACAACCTAATTTAGGATTAAACAAATCAGGGAACTTTTTATGCAATTCTAACACAGCATTGTCATCCTGAGTTACTAAAACTTCTTCAGAAGTTTTTTTATGCCAACTGGGAGATAGTAAAACTTGGTCTGGATGATTTGGATCAAGGGTCAATCCTAAATTCCAAACTTCCTTCCACCCTAATAATGCTCTCCCTTTTTCCACCACATACACAGTTGCAAGAGCGCTCCTATCCCTAAAAATGATTTCAGATGTGAAACATCCAATCACAGGTAGTCTAATGCATAGATAACCTACAGGAGATCTTTGTGAATGAGCTAAGACGGGTTTACCACACGTTTCCCACATGGTCTTATCAATAATGGTATACAAAGAGCAAGAATCAGCCCAAAGAAATAATTTGTGGTTGTTGATAGTGACTTCACATTTAGGTGGTTGAATCTCTTCAGAGATTTGATTGACCTCATCATCATTCCAAATGGTCATTACTTCAATGTCGCTATCACTATTAGAGTAAACAGATTCATCAATGACATTTACAGAGCTTTTCCAAGCGTTAGGATTCCCTGTCCTGCACATTTTTGAAAAATGACCGGATTTGTTGCACTTGAAACAAGTGACATTTGACGCAGGACACCAAGAATTTTCAGTGGTATGCTTAGCATTTCCACATCTGAAACAAAATTGCTTATTGTTAGGAACCATAGTCTTATTAGAAGACACTTTGTTATATGTTACACTGCTTTTGTTGACACCAGAAAAATTGTGAGGTCTAATACTACTAACACGTTTAACATTATATCTACTATTAAAAGTTTTTGGCTTACTGGACACAGTACATACCTCACCAGAATCTTTGTTTTCAGATAACTTCCGGTCAGTGCTATGTGTACTGTTCAACTCTTTGACATAACGTGAATTATTTTCAACTCTCCTGGCAACAGAAATAGTTTTATGAAGAGATGGATCTTTTAAGTCAAGTAATTTCTCTTGGATTTTAACATTGTTAGTTCTGTTGATGAACTGATCTCTTATGATTTCCTCATGTAACTCTTTAAACTTGCAAGTAACTGCTAACCTTCTTAAAGCAGTAACATACTGTTCTACAGTTTCACCAACCATTTATGCTCTTGAAAATAATTTGTGTCTTTCTACAACAATACTGGTTTTCTTACCAAAATTTTCTTCTAGTGCATTAAGTGCATCTAGATATTCATCAGATAAGGTTGATTCAAGTTTCGAACAATCAAATACAATTTCTTCCTCACTGAGATCTTCATCTCCGCCTACACATACCTTAGAATTAACAGAAGATACAATAGGTAATGTTTTCAGTACTTTCCTACCTTCAACACCAAGACTGTGCTTAAGTAATGCTAATTTTCGTGAAGCAAGGAATACCTCTCCTCCAATTGCCTCCAAATAAGTTTCAAAAGATTCGCGCCAATCCTCCCAATTCATAGGAGGTACACCAGGATCTTGTAAAAATTTGGGAGGAGCTAAAATATTATTAGTTTCCATGCTGAGTGAAGGTTAATTATAACATGTTATACACAATAAATGTAACAATAATAATAATACAATTAAAATATTATTTTGAAAGAAGGAATGGAAGAAAAAAAATAAATTAACAAACAAAAAGTAGTCTGCGCTGGTTTCAAGGAGGAAATACTCAGAGAAAAGTTTGTTTAACAGGAAGAGTGTTTGTTGTGAGGATAATAAAGTATGTTGTCTCTTTTTTTTTTAAATCACCCAGAATGCATTGTTAGTTTCCCAGGATTCATTGGGAGGAAAAACGAAAAACGAAGAAAATAGCAGGTGAGTGTGTCATGTTTACTTTGTAGTTGTAATTAGAATTAATTAGAAGATAACTGACGAAATCGACGTTTTTGTAAGAAGAAACTAGGAGATTAGGTTACCAGGCTCAAATCGATCGTTGTTTGTTTGTTTTTTGGTGAAGCGCTGCTCATTTAAAAGAGGTTTAACGCGAAAAATCAGCAAAGTGTTACCAAGCAACAGGAAACACAAAATGGCCGCTACGCGACGTAGTGTTGTTTCAAGCGCCGCCTGACGTTGTCTGTATTCTTCCGCCTGGCGTGGTTGCTGATGACGCTAAATGCTGGTGAATGCCGATCAGCTGGTGAAGTTCCTGGCGTGGTTGCTGTTAACGCTAAATGCCGGTGAATGCCGATCAGCTGGTGAAGTTCCACGCGCGTATACACGCTCGCGCGTTGACAACAGATGCAGTATATTTTTAAATGATGCAAGGCATTTGGTAAAGCGCTGGTTTTGCCAATTACGGTATAATTTCCCAAAAGCAAGGCAAAATAAGCATGTAAAAGCGTTTCCAATGAAAGGTTGAGATAAAAGTCATAGAGAAAGTCGATTTTAGAATTAGCCAGCGCTATCCAAAGAAAGTCAAAATAATGAGATAATAATTATAAAATGTAGACACAACTCACTGCACAACACGTTGCTATTTTTGAAAATAGTTTGAAGATCCTTGCTTTAGTTTGTTGCTGAAGAAACGTTTCTCTGGTATTCTTTTTTCTTTGTAAAAATGATTTTTTTTTTTTTTAAAAAATTTGAAGATATCAAAGGGTTGGATGGGTTGTTTTCTCCCTCGTCGCCACTTTTGCAAGTATGAAGGACAGGAAACAGTTGTGATCTTGTAGTTTATTTGTAGGATAAAAAACCCTAAGATGTCACTGGCAGGCAAGCTCAGCTCCAACAGCCCTAACATTCCTATGTACACACATTGGAGTACCAACATTCCACAAAATTAAAGAAACAGTAATACACTGAAGCAGGAGAGAATGTAACAGGGGTCCTCTACTATCTTAGCTGTACTCGATGGCAAGGCAGGATAGCACTTGTCTATCGCCAAACTACGCTCTCTATTGGCCACCTCCATTGCTTTCTCAGACTTTTGAGTTGCAGCTGCTTAGCAGACTGTTCTAAAGTCAACTCTTGCTCTTTCTGTTCTTTCTTCAACTTTTTAATTTCTCTCTGTTTAGATTCTTTTCGCCAATAACGGAGAGAATCAAACATTGCCAGCCGGGCTTTCTTCTTAAACAATTTTATTTCTAAATTATCAATAACTTTGGGTTCAAAACTACCATGCAGTGGCAAACTAAGGACACCGTCTTTCTCCGTATATCGGACCCACACCTCATTATAAGATATAGGACCCACTCCAAACTTACAATACAGATCATAAAGAGGAGTTCCAATCGGAGGAACCAGACATGAGTCCTCCAACCGGGAATCAGTGTTGCAACCAAAACACGACAACATACAATCTTTCCGACTTACCATTTTATAATCCGGAACACAGAACAGACAAAAACACAAACAAAGGTGCGCACTCGAACCAAGAACTTAGGCCTACCAAAGCGAACAAATGTATCGATATCCAAAACTAAACCAAATGATTATCGTAACTAGAACAACCAGTGATAATCTTACGAAACCAAACCAAACCAAGAACTAAAAAGGATTTTATCCTAACAGGAACAACCCTTACGAAGTAACCAACTAGCAACAACTTAATACTTAACTGAGGCACTGAAGACGTCACCAAGGAGAAACTCGTCACGTCTCGCCGTACTAAGGACTGCACCTCGGGTCCAAGACAGGGCGACGGTCAAGGCAACGGACCACTGCAGCCGTCCGAACGGGAACCCTCGTGGAAGAGAACGTCGGGACACTTTTGCGATATGCCGGGATCGATGAAGTGGGGCGCCTCCCTCAGGAATCTTCACACGAAGCTTCTCGAACTCTTCAGGCTTTTGGACCGGTACCGAATGACGTCGCCCCACGTTGGGCGCCAATTGGAGTTCTGGACTTTTTGGTTCCGTCCAGAGGTGTCAGGGATAACACCCGATGACCCCGGAGTTCTACCTGTCTCGGTGCACAAATAAACAGAAACACGGGCTTCTCGATGGTGGCGTCAAAGACCAAAGGTTTATTACTGCAGGGACACAGAAGTCACAGAAACTACACACGGGCAGAATCTAGGAGCCTGTTCGATTTGTACAAAGAGGGTTGCTCCTTATATACTAAATATTAGGCTTCGGGCAAATTCTTCACATGTTAGTACATTCCTAAACCTTTGTGTCTTAAACAATAAATATTTGGCGTTGCACAGGAATCGTCAACAATATCTGATGTCAAAACATTACGAACGAGGGGTTCCCACTGTTCCATCATAATCTTATGTCAACTTTACATTCAAGAGCCGGACCGCCTCATCGTAAATTTCGTTACCTCCCCCTAATAAAGGCCCAGAAGGAAAGGAGCAGAGCCAGGTGCAGAAGATAGAAAAGCAGGATAAGAGATGTTTGTGGGTCGTAAATGGGCAAGGCTACCAGCTTCGGCTGCCTAATCATGATCAGGCCAACGAACACAAGAACCAGTATAGTAGGACTGGCCTCAGGCAGAGGAGGCAACTTCTGTCGAGTCATGCAGCCATGGCGTGTTCTGTTCTAAGGTGCACGTGTCACTAGCAAGGTGAATCTCCGGCTAAAGCTTACGTGTCCTTAAGTGAAAGAGGTCACTGCGTGTCCATTGTCTATGTGAGGGCAAGAAACACAAAATGGCTTCCGTGATCTAAGATGGATGCCATGGGTAGATCATAAATGTGCTCATAACAGGAGTGCTCTTGCTCGTAGCATAGCGAAAACACCAGGATATGCTAAATGGATCATTTGCGGTTCACTAATACCTGATTATGTATTTACGACAATGTTGAAAACACGGGTTTAAATCGTCACGGAACCTCAAACCCACCCACAAACACCAGGAATTTCCCAAATCACTCCGCACGCGCTCTGCAGCTAGGCCCTAACTCCCCTCTGCCACCATGGATTTGCTTCAAACCTCTTGCAAAGTAAAGTATCCATAGCCAGCAGTGCTCCCAGACCCCAAAGCCCACCCACAAACACCAGAAAGCCCCCCAAACAGGCCCCTGAAAATGCTACATTGAGCAAAATTTCAGAAATAGCAAAAAAAAAATCGGCGTGGATTTTGTCCCAACCACTTCTACCCGGTATTAGACCTTCCCAGGAATGCCCCAAGACCCGCCAACCCACCCGCCAAAAAGCATAACACCCCCAAACAGGACAAAAGCAACATCTCCTACTTACAATATTTCTCGCCCTTCGGTCCAAACGCGGTGTGTAGCTAGGCCATAAGTCCGGTTTGCCACCACGGATTTCCTGAAAAGCAAATGCAATCAACATTAGAGTGTCCCAGCAGTGCTCACAGACCCCGAAACTCACCCACAAACAGACGGAACCCCCCCTAAGAGCACCTCAAAGGCAAACAAGTCAGCAAAAACACAAAAAAATTCCGCCTCGGATTTGGTCCAAACCACTTTTATCCGGTATTAGAGCTTCCCAGCAATGGCCCCAGAGCCGTCAACCCAGGAGAAAACGAGTAGAAGACCCCCAAACAGCCAAAGAGCAAAAGTACAAAAATGGGGACTTAGTCATTTTTTTCCATATTTCCCAAATCACTCCGCACGCGCTCTGCAGCTACGCCCTAACTCCCCTCTGCCACCATGGATTTGCTTCAAACCTCTTGCAAAGTAAAGTATCCATAGCCAGCAGTGCTCCCAGACCCCGAAACCCACCCACAAAACACCAGGAAGCCCCCCAAACAGGACCCCGAAAACACTACATTGAGCAAAATGTCAGAAATAGCAACAACAAAAAAATCTGCGTGGATTTTGTCCCAACCACTTCTACCCGGTATTAGACCTTCCCAGGAATGCCCCAAGACCCGCCAACCCACCCGCCAAAAAGCATAACACCCCCAAACAGGCCAAAAGCAACATCTCCTACTTACAATATTTCTCGGCCTTCGGTCCAAACGCGCTGTGTAGCTAGGCCATAAGTCCGGTTTGCCACCACGGATTTCCTGAAAAGCAAATGCAATCAACATTAGAGTGTCCCAGCAGTGCTCACAGACCCAGAAACTCACCCACAAACAGACGGAACCCCCCCTAAGAGCACCTCAAAGGCAAGCAAGTCAGCAAAAACACAAAAAAAATTCCGCCTCGGATTTGGTCCAAACCACTTTTATCCGGTATTAGAGCTTCCCAGCAATGGCCCCAGAGCCGTCAACCCAGGAGAAAACGAGTAGAAGACCCCCAAACAGCCAAAGAGCAAAAGTACAAAAATGGGGACCGAGTCATTTTTTTCCATATTTCCCAAATCACTCCGTGCGCGCTCTGCAGCTAGGCCCTAACTACCCTCTGCCACCATGGATTTGCTTCAAACCGCTTGCAAAGTAAAGTATCCATAGCCAGCAGTGCTCCCAGACCCCGAAACCCACCCACAAACACCAGGAAGCCCCCAAAACAGGCCCCCGAAAACGCTACTTTGAGCAAAATGTCAGAAATAGCAACAAAAAAAATTGGCTTGGATTTTGTCCCAACCACTTCTACCCGCTATTAGACCTTCCCAGGAATGCCCCAAGACCCACCAACCCACCCGCCAAAAAGCATAACACCCCCAAACAGGCCAAAAGCAACATCTCCTACTTACAATATTTCTCGGCCTTCGGTCCAAACGCGCTGTGTAGCTAGGCCATAAGTCCGGTTTGCCACCACGGTTTCCTGAAAAGCAAATGCAATCAAGATTAGAGTGTCCCAGCAGTGCTCCCAGACCCCGAAACTCACCCACAAACAGACGGAACCCCCCTAAGAGCACCTCAAAGGCAAGCAAGTCAGCAAAAACACAAAAAAAATTCTGCCTCGGATTTGGTCCAAACCACTTTTATCCGGTATTAGAGCTTCCCAGCAATGGCCCCAGAGCCGCCAACCCAGGAGAAAACGTGTTGAAGCCCCCCAAACAGCCAAAGAGCAAAAGTACAAAAATGGGGACTTAGTCATTTTTTTCCATATTTCCCAAATCACTCCGCGCGCGCTCTGCAGCTAGGCCCTAACTCCCCTCTGCCACCATGGATTTGCTTCAAACCTCTTGCAAAGTAAAGTATCCATAGCCAGCAGTGCTCCCAGACCCCGAAACCCACCCACAAACACCAGGAATTTCCCAAATCACTCCGCACGCGCTCTGCAGCTAGGCCCTAACTCCCCTCTGCCACCATGGATTTGCTTCAAACCTCTTGCAAAGTAAAGTATCCGTAGCCAGCAGGGCTCCCAGACCCCGAAACCCACCCACAAGCACCAGGAAGCCCCCCAAACAGGCCCCGAAAACACTACATTGAGCAAAATGTCAGAAATAGCAACAACAAAAAATCGGCGTGGATTTTTTCCCAACCACTTTTACCCGGTATTAGACCTTCCTAGGAATGCCCCAAGACCCACCAACCCACCCGCCAAAAAGCATAACACCCCCAAACAGGACAAAAGCAACATCTCCTACTTATAATATTTCTCGGCCTTCGGTCCAAACGCGCTGTGTAGCTAGGCCATAAGTCCGGTTTACCAACACGGATTTCCTGAAAAGTAAATGCTATCAAGATTAGAGTGTCCCAGCAGTGCTCCCAGACCCCGAAACTCACCCACAAACAGACGGAACCCCCCTAAGAGCACCTCAAAGGCAAGTAAGTCAGCAAAAACACAAAAAAAATTCCGCCTCGGATTTGGTCCAAACCACTTTTATCCGGTATTAGAGCTTCCCAGCAATGGCCCCAGAGCCATCAACCCAGGAGAAAACGAGTAGAAGACCCCCAAACAGCCAAAGAGCAAAAGTACAAAAATGGGGACTTAGTCATTTTTTTCCATATTTCCCAAATCACTTCCCGCGCGCTCTGCAGCTAGGCCCTAACTACCCTCTGCCACCATGGATTTGCTTCAAACCTCTTGCAAAGTAAAGTACCCATAGCCAGCAGTGCTCCCAGACCCCGAAACCCACCCACAAACACCAGGAATTTCCCAAATCACTCCGCACGCGCTCTGCAGCTAGGCCCTAACTCCCCTCTGCCACCATGGATTTGCTTCAAACCTCTTGCAAAGTAAAGTATCCATAGCCAGCAGTGCTCCCAGACCCCGAAACCCACCCACAAACAGACGGAACCCCCCTAAGAGCACCTCAAAGGCAAGCAAGTCAGCAAAAACACACAAAAAAATTCCGCCTCGGATTTGGTCCAAACCACTTTTATCCGGTATTAGAGCTTCCCAGCAATGGCCCCAGAGCCGTCAACCCAGGAGAAAACGAGTAGAAGACCCCCAAACAGCCAAAGAGCAAAAGTACAAAAATGGGGACCGAGTCATTTTTTTCCATATTTCCCAAATCACTCCGTGCGCGCTCTGCAGCTAGGCCCTAACTACCCTCTGCCACCATGGATTTGCTTCAAACCGCTTGCAAAGTAAAGTATCCATAGCCAGCAGTGCTCCCAGACCCCGAAACCCACCCACAAACACCAGGAAGCCCCCAAAACAGGCCCCCGAAAACGCTACTTTGAGCAAAATGTCAGAAATAGCAACAAAAAAAATTGGCGTGGATTTTGTCCCAACCACTTCTACCCGGTATTAGACCTTCCCAGGAATGCCCCAAGACCCACCAACCCACCCGCCAAAAAGCATAACACCCCCAAACAGGCCAAAAGCAACATCTCCTACTTACAATATTTCTCGGCCTTCGGTCCAAACGCGCTGTGTAGCTAGGCCATAAGTCCGGTTTGCCACCACGGTTTCCTGAAAAGCAAATGCAATCAAGATTAGAGTGTCCCAGCAGTGCTCCCAGACCCCGAAACTCACCCACAAACAGACGGAACCCCCCTAAGAGCACCTCAAAGGCAAGCAAGTCAGCAAAAACACAAAAAAAATTCTGCCTCGGATTTGGTCCAAACCACTTTTATCCGGTATTAGAGCTTCCCAGCAATGGCCCCAGAGCCGCCAACCCAGGAGAAAACGTGTTGAAGCCCCCCAAACAGCCAAAGAGCAAAAGTACAAAAATGGGGACTTAGTCATTTTTTTCCATATTTCCCAAATCACTCCGCGCGCGCTCTGCAGCTAGGCCCTAACTCCCCTCTGCCACCATGGATTTGCTTCAAACCTCTTGCAAAGTAAAGTATCCATAGCCAGCAGTGCTCCCAGACCCCGAAACCCACCCACAAACACCAGGAATTTCCCAAATCACTCCGCACGCGCTCTGCAGCTAGGCCCTAACTCCCCTCTGCCACCATGGATTTGCTTCAAACCTCTTGCAAAGTAAAGTATCCGTAGCCAGCAGGGCTCCCAGACCCCGAAACCCACCCACAAGCACCAGGAAGCCCCCCAAACAGGCCCCGAAAACACTACATTGAGCAAAATGTCAGAAATAGCAACAACAAAAAATCGGCGTGGATTTTTTCCCAACCACTTTTACCCGGTATTAGACCTTCCTAGGAATGCCCCAAGACCCACCAACCCACCCGCCAAAAAGCATAACACCCCCAAACAGGACAAAAGCAACATCTCCTACTTATAATATTTCTCGGCCTTCGGTCCAAACGCGCTGTGTAGCTAGGCCATAAGTCCGGTTTACCAACACGGATTTCCTGAAAAGTAAATGCTATCAAGATTAGAGTGTCCCAGCAGTGCTCCCAGACCCCGAAACTCACCCACAAACAGACGGAACCCCCCTAAGAGCACCTCAAAGGCAAGTAAGTCAGCAAAAACACAAAAAAAATTCCGCCTCGGATTTGGTCCAAACCACTTTTATCCGGTATTAGAGCTTCCCAGCAATGGCCCCAGAGCCATCAACCCAGGAGAAAACGAGTAGAAGACCCCCAAACAGCCAAAGAGCAAAAGTACAAAAATGGGGACTTAGTCATTTTTTTCCATATTTCCCAAATCACTTCCCGCGCGCTCTGCAGCTAGGCCCTAACTACCCTCTGCCACCATGGATTTGCTTCAAACCTCTTGCAAAGTAAAGTACCCATAGCCAGCAGTGCTCCCAGACCCCGAAACCCACCCACAAACACCAGGAATTTCCCAAATCACTCCGCACGCGCTCTGCAGCTAGGCCCTAACTCCCCTCTGCCACCATGGATTTGCTTCAAACCTCTTGCAAAGTAAAGTATCCATAGCCAGCAGTGCTCCCAGACCCCGAAACCCACCCACAAACACCAGGAATTTCCCAAATCACTCCGCACGCGCTCTGCAGCTAGGCCCTAACTCCCCTCTGCCACCATGGATTTGCTTCAAACCTCTTGCAAAGTAAAGTATCCATAGCCAGCAGTGCTCCCAGACCCCGAAACTCACCCACAAACAGACGGAACCCCCCTAAGAGCACCTCAAAGGCAAGCAAGTCAGCAAAAACACACAAAAAAATTCCGCCTCGGATTTGGTCCAAACCACTTTTATCCGGTATTAGAGCTTCCCAGCAATGGCCCCAGAGCCGTCAACCCAGGAGAAAACGAGTAGAAGACCCCCAAACAGCCAAAGAGCAAAAGTACAAAAATGGGGACTTAGTCATTTTTTTTCCATATTTCCCAAATCACTCCGCGCGCGCTCTGCAGCTAGGCCCTAACTACCCTCTGCCACCATGGATTTGCTTCAAACCTCTTGCAAAGTAAAGTATCCATAGCCAGCAGTGCTCCCAGACCCCGAAACCCACCCACAAACACCAGGAAGCCCCCCAAACAGGCCCCCAAAAACGCTACATTGAGCAAAATGTCAGAAATAGCAACAAAAAAAATCGGCGTGGATTTTGTCCCAACCACTTCTACCCGGTATTAGACCTTCCCAGGAATGCCCCAAGACCCGCCAACCCACCCGCCAAAAAGCTAATTTAAAAAAAAAAATGACTAAGTCCCCATTTTTGTACTTTTGCTCTTTGGCTGTTTGGGGGTCTTCTACTCGTTTTCTCCTGGGTTGACGGCTTTGGGGCCATTGCTGGGAAGCTCTAATACCGGATAAAAGTGGTTTGGACCAAATCCGAGGCAGAATTTTGTTGTGTTTTTGCTGACTTGCTTGCCTTTGAGGTGCTCTTAGGGGGGATTCCGTCTGTTTGTGGGTGAGTTTCGGGGTCTGTGAGCACTGCTGGGACACTCTAATCTTGATTGCATTTGCTTTTCAGGAAATCCGTGGTGGCAAACCGGACTTATGGCCTAGCTACACAGCGCGTTTGGACCGAAGGCCGAGAAATATTGTAAGTAGGAGATGTTGCTTTTGTCCTGTTTGGGGATGTTATGCTTTTTGGCGGGTGGGTTGGCGGGTCTTGGGGCATTCCTGGGAAGGTCTAATACCGGGTAGAAGTGGTTGGGACAAAATCCACGCCGATTTTTTTTGTTTCTATTTCTGACATTTTGCTCAAGGTAGTGTTTTCGGGGGCCTGTTTGGGGGGCTTCCTGGTGTTTGTGGGTGGGTTTTGGGGTCTGGGAGCACAGCTGGCTATGGATACTTTACTTTGCAAGAGGTTTGAAGCAAATCCATGGTGGCAGAGGGGAGTTAGGGCCTAGCTGCAGAGCGCGTGCGGAGTGATTTGGGAAATTCCTGGTGTTTGTGGGTGGGTTTCGGGGTCTGGGAGCACTGCTGGCTATGGATACTTTACTTTGCAAGAGGTTTGAAGCAAATCCATGGTGGCAGAGGGGAGTTAGGGCCTAGCTGCAGAGCGCGCACAGAGTGATTTGGGAAATTTGGAAAAAAATGACTATGTCCCCATTTTTGTACTTTTGCTCTTTGGCTGTTTGGGGGTCTTCTACTCATTTTCTCCTGGGTTGACCGCTCTGGGGCCATTGCTGGGAAGCTCTAATACCGGATAAAAGTGGTTTGGACCAAATCCGAGGCGGAATTTTTTGTGTGTTTTTGCTGACTTGCTTGCCTTTGAGGTGCTCTTAGGGGGGGTTCCGTCTGTTTGTGGGTGAGTTTTGGGGTCTGTGAGCACTTGTGGGACACTCTAATCTTGATTGCATTTGCTTTTCAGGAAATCCGTGGTGGCAAACCTGACTTATGGCCTAGCTACACAGCGCGTTTGGACCGAAGGCCGAGAAATATTGTAAGTAGATGTTGCTTTTGGCCTGTTTGGGGGTGTTATGCTTTTTGGCGGGTGGGTTGGCGGGTCTTGGGGTATTCCTGGGAAGGTCTAATACCGGGTAGAAGTGGTTGGGACAAAATCCACGCCGATTTTTTTGTTGTTGCTATTTCTGACATTTTGCTCAATGTAGCGTTTTCAGGGGCCTGTTTGGGGGGCTTCCTGGTGTTTGTGGGTGGGTTTCGGGTTCTGGGAGCACTGCTGGCTATGGATACTTTACTTTCCAAGAGGTTTGAAGCAAATCCATGGTGGCAGAGGGGAGTTAGGGCCTAGCTGCAGAGCGCGCGCGGAGTGATTTGGGAAATATGGAAAAAAATGACTAGGTCCCCATTTTTGTACTTTTGCTCTTTGGCTGTTTGGGGGTCTTCTACTCGTTTTCTCCTGGGTTGACGGCTCTGGGGCCATTGCTAGGAAGCTCTAATACCGGATAAAAGTGGTTTGGACCAAATCTGAGGCGGAATTTTTTTGTTTTTTTGCTGACTTGCTTGCCTTTGAGGTGCTCTTAGGGGGGGTTCCGTCTGTTTGTGGGTGAGTTTCGGGGTCTGTGAGCACTGCTGGGACACTCTAATGTTGATTGCATTTGCTTTTCAGGAAATCCGTGGTGGCAAACCGGACTTATGGCCTAGCTACACAGCGCGTTTGGACCGAAGGCCGAGAAATATTGTAAGTAGGAGATGTTGCTTTTGGCCTGTTTGGGGGTGTTATGCTTTTTGGCGGGTGGGTTGGCGGGTCTTGGGGCATTCCTGGGAAGGTCTAATACCGGGTAGAAGTGGTTGGGACAAAATCCACGCCGATTTTTTTGTTGCTATTTCTGACATTTTGCTCAATGTAGCGTTTTCAGGGGCCTGTTTGGGGGGCTTCCTGGTGTTTGTGGGTGGGTTTCGGGGTCTGGGAGCACTGCTGGCTATGGATACTTTACTTTGCAAGAGGTTTGAAGCAAATCCATGGTGGCAGAGGGGAGTTAGGGCCTAGCTACAGAGCGCGTGCAGAGTGATTTGGGAAATTAAAAAAAAAAATGACGTAGTCCCCATTTTTGTACTTTTGCTCTTTGGCTGTTTGGGGGTCTTCTACTCGTTTTCTCCTGGGTTGACGGCTTTGGGGCCATTGCTGGGAAGCTCTAATACCGGATAAAAGTGGTTTGGACCAAATCCTACGCAGAATTTTTTTGTGTTTTTGCTGACTTGCTTGCCTTTGAGGTGCTCTTAGGGGGGGTTCCGTCTGTTTGTGGGTGAGTTTCGGGGTCTGTGAGCACTGCTGGGACACTCTAATCTTGATTGCATTTGCTTTTCAGGAAATCCGTGGTGGCATACCGGACTTATGGCCTAGCTACACAGCGCGTTTGGACCGAAGGCCGAGAAATATTGTAGGTAAGAGATGTTGCTTTTGGCCTGTTTGGGGTAGCCCTTGG